>NC_143034.1:13682500-13817500 GCF_057628025.1 Oncorhynchus mykiss
ACACTAGACAACTCTACCTGATTACTACTGGAAACACGACTGTTTTCCTACTGAATACTAGACAACACTACCTGATTACTACTGGAAACACGACTGTTTTTCAACTGAACACTAGACAACTCTACCTGATTACTACTGGAAACACGACTGTTTTCCTACTGAACACTAACTACACAACTCTACCTGATTACTACTGGAAACACAACTGTTTTCCTACTGAACACTAGACAACTCTACCTGATTACTACTGGAAACACGACTGTTTTCCTACTGAACACTAACTACACAACTCTACCTGATTACTACTGGAAACACAACTGTTTTCCACTGAACACTAGACAACTCTACCTGATTACTACTGGAAACACAACTGTTTTCCTACTGAACACTAGACAACTCTACCTGATTACTACTGGAAACACGACTGTTTTCAACACTAGACAACTCTACCTGATTACTACTGGAAACACAACTGTTTTCCTACTGAAGACTAGACAACACTACCTGATTACTACTGGAAACACGACTGTTTTTCTACTGAACACTAACTACACAACTCTACCTGATTACTACTGGAAACACGACTGTTTTCAACACTAGACAACTCTACCTGATTACTACTGGAAACACAACTGTTTTCTACTGAACACTAGACAACTCTACCTGATTACTACTGGAAACACGACTGTTTTCCTACTGAACACTAGACAACTCTACCTGATTACTACTGGAAACACGACTGTTTTCCTACTGAACACTAGACAACTCTACCTGATTACTACTGGAAACACGACTGTTTTTCAACTGTTTCTCTACTGAACACTAGACAACTCTACCTGATTACTACTGGAAACACGACTGTTTTCTACTGAACACTAGACAACTCTGCTTGTGTATCTTGAGTAAACTACACATTCACTACAAGTCTCTGCATTTAAGAAGTTTTGTGTAGTACTTTTTCATGAAGGATGATTTTTGGAAGGCTGAGAGTATTATTGTTGTTGCCCTGACGACAACCCAGAACTCTGCCTTCTCTCCCCTCATCCTACCTCTCCTTCTTTCCTCTCCTCATCTTCCTCATCTCCCGTCCTGTCCTCCTCATTGTCCTCTTCCATTCCCTATCTCCTTTGCCCTCTTCCTACTCTTCATCCTCCATTCCCCCTCCTCCTCCTCTTCCTGTGGAATGTTAGTTGTGTTGAGTTGTGGTCCGGGGTTGAGGAGCAGAGAACACTGATTACTCTGTTACCTATGGCAACATGTGTGTGTGTGTGTGTGTTTGTGGTGTGTGTGTGTGTGTGTGTGTGTGTGTGTGTGTGTGTGGTGTGTGTGTGTGTGTGTGTGTGTGTGTGTGTGTGTGTGTGTGTGTGTGTGTGTGTGTGTGGGGTGTGTGTGTGTGTGTGTGTGTGTGTGTGCTGCCTTACTGCAGGGGAGAATAATGCTCTGTTGTTAACGAGGGAGTAGGGCTGGTGGGAGGTTGGTAAACAGACAGGTTGACTGGACCTGTGTGAAGGACTAGATTTATAGAGCAGGCCTACTGTGTCCATGACTAACAAACATCGGCTTGAGTCTCTGATGGCACCCTATTCCCTATATAGTGCACTACTTCTTGCCCTATGCTACGGTCAAAAGACCAACTCAGTGGCCGCCCTGAGATTGAAAGGTTGGGAGTTTGATCTCCGGCTGAGTCATACCAAAGAGAGCATTAATTAGATGGATTGGGCGTAAGGCTAGTGTCCTGTCCATGGGGTGTACTGGTACATCAGGCTTCCTCACCCTACAGAAAGGAGATAGACTAGTGTCCTGTCCAGGGGGTGTACTGGTACATCATTCTGCCTCACCCTACAGAAACAGGAGATAGACTAGTGTCCTGTCCAGGGGGTGTACTGGTACATCAAGCTGCCTCACCCTACAGAAACAGGAGATAGACTAGTGTCCTGTCCAGGGGGTGTACTGGTACATCAAGCTGCCTCAACCTACAGAAACAGGAGATAGACTAGTGTCCTGTCCAGGGGGTGTACTGGTACATCAGGCTGCCTCACCCTACAGAAACAGGAGATAGACTAGTGTCCTGTCCAGGGGGTGTACTGGTACATCATTCTGCCTCACCCTACAGAAACAGGAGATAGACTAGTGTCCTGTCCAGGGGGTGTACTGGTACATCAAGCTGCCTCACCCTACAGAAACAGGAGATAGACTAGTGTCCTGTCCAGGGGGTGTACTGGTACATCAAGCTGCCTCACCCTACAGAAACAGGAGATAGACTAGTGTCCTGTCCAGGGGGTGTACTGGTACATCAAGCTGGAGGAATAGTAGGAATGGTCTCTGGTCTAGAGTACTGTACTATATAGGAGGAATGGTCTCTGGTCTAGAGTAGTGTACTATATAGGAGGAATGGTCTCTGGTCTAGAGTAATGTACTATATAGGAGGAATGGTCTCTGGTCTAGAGTAATGTACTATATAGGAGGAATGGTCTCTGGTCTAGAGTAGTGTACTATATAGGAGGAATGGTCTCTGGTCTAGAGTAGTGTACTATATAGGAGGAATGGTCTCTGGTCTAGAGTAGTGTACTATATAGGGTACCATTTGGAATGTATGGAATGTCAATGTGTCTGTGATGTAATGTGACTGACCCAGGATTGACCTCAGAGTGGTTTGTAACTGTGTTTCTCAGGTTGTCTGTCAGTTTCAGTGTATTGATTTTGCTTCTTGTCTTTGCATCCGGCTGGCTTTGTATCTTCCCCCCTTTCACCTCCACATTAACATTCCATCCACCACTTCCTCCTGTTCTTAATTCACCTCCACATTAACATTCCATCCACCACTTCCTCCTGTTCTTAATTCACCTCCACATTAACATTCCATCCACCACTTCCTCCTGTTCTTAATTCCCCTCCACATTAACATTCCATCCACCACTTCCTCCTGTTCTTAATTCACCTCCACATTAACATTCCATCCACCACTTCCTCCTGTTCTTAATTCACCTCCACATTAACATTCCATCCACCACTTCCTCCTGTTCTCAATTCACCTCCACATTAACATTCCATCCACCACTTCCTCCTGTTCTTAATTCACCTCCACATTAACATTCCATCCACCACTTCCTCCTGTTCTCAATTCACCTCCACATTAACATTCCATCCACCACTTCCTCCTGTTCTTAACCATGTTGGCAACTCTTCTACCTCCTCTCCATCTCCTCCCCCACGTCTCCTCTCTCTCTCCTCGTCCAACATCTCTCCATTCCCTCTCCACCCTTCCACCCTGTTCCCCCCACCACCTTTCCACTCCCCCATCTCTTCAACCCCACCACATCCTCCCCTTTCCACCCCCCTCTCCACCACCACCTCTGCCCCTACACCGCTCCTCCACCCCCCTTCTGTGCCCCCTCCCCAGCAGATTGTCAAGGAGGGGGACAGCAACAATGATGGAGAGTTGGACTTCCAGGAGTTCCGGCAGTACCTCCGCTCCCACGAGGAAGAGCTCCGACTCATGTTCCTCAGCCTGGACCGCAACAACGACGGTTTGTAAAGATAAATATGAACCCGTCTTACGTACGTACGGGGCTCCAGAATCACAGGGAGATAAATATGAACCCGTCTTACGTACGGGGCTCCAGAATCACAGGGAGATAAATGGACATCCTCTGTAGTTGTTTAACTAAGATACGCAGACGTGTGCAGACCCACATTTTGTAACTTGATACAAATATACAATATAGCCAATTTTACAAAGCTCACTGGGTTCTTGTGTTGCGTACGTACGTAAGGTATGTGAATAAAATACACACTGAGAAACACAATCAAAACACACACAGTCAAATACACACACCAACTCTGACGTGGATACTGTGTTTGCAGGTGAGATAGATGTATCAGAGATTCAGCAGTCCCTTCAAACTCTGGGAATAGCTGTGAGTCTGAAGGAGGCTGCCACCATCATGAAGAGGTCTGTACAATCTACTCTACTCATATCTATGCTGGAATGATACAGTCTACTCTGGTTATATTTGTGCTGTAATTGCACAATCTAGTATGACTTTGTATTCTACAATTGGAGTTGGCGGACAACTATTTATGTTTGTGAGTTTGCATGATTATTACTGTGTGTGTGTGTGTGTGTGTGTGTGTGTGTGTGTGTGTGTGTGTGTGTGTGTGTGTGTGTGTGTGTGTGTGTGTGTGTGTGTGTGTGTGTGTGTGTGTGTGTTCGTCCATGCATGTGTGGGTGTGTGTCCATCTGTGTGTGTGTGTGTTTGCGTCGGTCCATGCAAGTGTATGTGTATGTCTTCTAGGCTTGTCTTGGTCGACCGAGAGTCGTCCTGTTCTTTTGACCAATCGATTGGTTGAAATGTTGAAACTTCTTTTTTCCATACATAGACAGACACGCCCCCTATGTGTTTGAATAAAACCAACTACATGTTGCGCTGAGCTTGTCTGATGCTTTAAGCACACTGTTTTGACTAAATAATTAAGATCCACAAATGGCTGAAGAAAGAGCCCGATGGTCACACTGTGTTAAAGTGTCTGTGTGACTGGTGCACGTTGTCTCTCTCCCTACTGCAGAGAAAAGGCACAACAGCACAGCTGAGAGTTTATTTATGTCTGTGCTGAAGCTGTGACGTCATTTCAGCCGTTTAGTTTCTTACTGGTTTCTGACTGAAAAGTTCTGTTAACGAAATAATCTAATTTGTTCAGGAACAACATTTCCTATTCCCTCAACCCTTGTTCCTATTAGGAACAACATTCCCTAATCCCTCAACCCTTGTTCCTATTAGGAACAACATTCCCTAATCCCTCAACCCTTGTTCCTATTAGGAACAACATTCCCCAATCCCTCAACCCTTGCTTTCTTTACATGAAACATGTAAGCATCGCATGCATGTGACCAATAGGACCTGAGCTATAGCCTATCATAATCACATCAATAAATTGGTTATAACAAACTCCAAACACAGTAACACGTGACAGCAAAATGGATGCGGAGGACGTGAAAAAGAAGCTGGAAGCGGTCTAATGTTTACTGGTTGCTCAGGCGGGAAAGGGGAAGTCAGATCTGTGGAAGACATTTGACTTAGTTGTGGAGACTACAGGAGATCCAGGAAAAAGGAAGGTTTAGGAGCGAGAGCTGTGTGTTAGAGCTGTGTGTTTATTATGTGTGACAAACAGGTGCTGTTAGATTACAATATATTTGGTTCTGCCTGTTTGGAACAGTGTAAACAACACTAAATAACGTATAAGTAAAACCAGTCTGTTCTAACGGAAAACACTTGGAAAGCCTTTATTACAGCAAAGATTAAAAACAGACGAATCTGTGAAATTACTTTATCCAACATTTTGCCGTTGCATGAGGCTTGGTGCTCATGGAATCAGTAGGTTGTTAAACAAACACTCAAACAGGGGACAGAAGCAGGATCTGTCTTATTTCTGTAGAGACATATATGGATGATTTATAAAGCCTGGGACATTTAACAGTTAGTTAACTATCTAGTTAAATCGTTTCCTCTCTCCTCAATTTTCTTAGACAATTAGGCTCAAGGCAAAAGGGCTGTTTCATTGTCTCTGCTGCTGCCTTGGCCACAGTGTTCTCAATCCCAATATGCTGGCTAACTTGTGGTCAGGTAAAGGTGCCAATTCTACGGCTCACTGAAGATGATGTTTCAGAACCGCGGACAGCGACCGTATCCAACGCGGGGGAAAGAGCATTTGTTATGAAATAATATTCGATTTATTATTGTTGCACCATTATTTTAACATAATATAACCTATATTCAATTACAGCATCACATGTCTTAGAGTGATGGACTGTGCCACCCCCACGGCCTCCACAATGGATTAGTCCACTGAGACAGGAGCCAATCAGACGGTGTCTTGTACAAAAACAAGATTTACTAACGTGCTACTGCTGGACTAAAGAAATGTCGGTCGACCAACAGCCTGTCAACCGGAACAATCCACCAGTCCACTAAATGGGGCCAGCCCTAGTGTGTCCGTCTGTGTGTGTGTGTGTGTGTCCGTCCGTGTGTGTGTACGTCTGTGTGTGTGTCCGTCCGTGTGTGTGTGTGTGTACGTGTCGTGCTATGTGTAACATTCTCTCTGTCTCTGGTCAGTATTGACAGGGATGGTAACATGACCATTGACTGGGATGAGTGGCGAGATCACTTCCTGTTCAACCCCATACACAGTCTGGAAGACATCTCTCGCTACTGGAAACACTCTCATGTGAGTCACGTACACACGCACGCACACACACACACACACACGCACACACACACACACACACACACACACACACACACACACACACACACACACACACACACACACACACATATATACACACACACACACACACACACACACACACACACACACACACACACACACACACACACACACACACACACACACACAGGAAACCCAGCAGAGATGTAGCCTGGATATCAGTCTGACAACTTTGTTGTTTAGTAAAACTAAGTCGAATGTCAAATGACTCTCCCTCCATCCTCCCCCCTCCCTCTCCCTCCATCCTCCCCCCTCCCTCTCCCTCCATCCTCCCCCCTCCCTCTCCCTCCATCCTCCCCCCTCCCTCTTCCTCTCCCTTTCGCTCCATCCCTACCTCCCCCTCCCCTCCCTCCCTCCCCCCTACCCCTCCCTCCTCCGCTGTCCCCTCCTACCGCTCCTCCTCCCCCCTCCATCCCTGCATCTCCCTCCTCCCCCCTCCATCCCTACCTCTCCCTCCTCCCCCTCCATCCCTACCTCTCCCTCCTCCCCCCTCCATCTCTACCTCTTCCTCCTCCCCCTCCATCCCTTCCTCTCCCTCCTCCCCCTACATTCCTTCCTCTCCCTCCTCCCCCCTCCATCCCTACCTTTCCCTTCTCCCCCTACCTGTTTCCCCTTCCCCCTCTCCCTCCTTACCCCTCTTCCTCCTTCCCCCCTCTCTCTGTCTAGATGCTGGACATAGGAGACAACCTGACCTGTCCTGATGAGTTCTCCGAGCAGGAGAAGAAGTCAGGGTTCGTCTGGAGACAGCTGATGGCTGGAGCTATGGCAGGATCAGTCTCCCGGACCGGCACCGCCCCACTGGACCGCCTTAAAGTCTTCCTGCAGGTGAGGAGAGGAGAAGGGAAGAGAGGACAGAAGAGGAGAACAGGAATTTGGGGAGAGGAGAGAGAAGGAGAATGGAGGGTAGGAGTCTAGAGGAGAGGAAAGGAGAGGAGAGGAAAAGGGAGGAGAGGAGAGGGAAGGGGAGGAGACTAGAGGAAAGGAGAGGAGAGGGGAGGAAAAGAGAGGAGAGGGGAGGAGACTAGAAGAAAGGAGGGAAGTTAAGAGGAGAGGGGAGGAGACTAGAGGAGAGGGGAGGAAAAGAGAGGAGAGGGGAGGAGACTAGAGGAGAAGGGAGGGGAGGAGAGGAAGGTAGAGTTGAGTAGAGGGAAGGGGAGGAGACTAGAGGAAAGGAGAGGAGAGGAAGGGAGAGTTGAGTAGAGGGAAGGGGAGGAGACTAGAGGAGAGGAGAGGAGAGGAGAGGAGAGGAGAGGAGAGGAGAGGAGAGGAGAGGAGAGGAGAGGAAGGTGGTTGGTGAAATGAAGTTGCCCCTACACACTGGTCTAAGTTCAGCTTCACATGCCTCCTCTAAATTGTTGAGGTTAGGATAGGGGGACGGTAAACTGTTCCTAGATCTGGTCCTGAGGTGGAGATGTGTATTCAGCTCCCCCTGGTGGGGATGTGAAGTATCACCACTGAAAGATTCTAACTACAGAGTGGTTATCTAACTTGTGTACTGTACATCATGTGTTCACTCCAGATCACTCTGGGCTCGTAATATTATATGACATGATCGACTAGTCAGGTCTGAATAAGAGTGTCTAGAGGGTGTGTCAAAAGCAGTGTACTAAAGAGGGTGTCATTTAGGACACCCCTCCTGATACACTGTGTCTGTGTCCCCCCAGGTGCATGGCTCGACCCCGGGGAACCCTGCAGGGGCCCTTGGGGTGGGGAACATGATCAGTGGGCTGAGGGCCATGGTGAAGGAGGGGGGATTCAGTTCCTTGTGGAGGGGCAACGGGGTCAACGTCATGAAGATCGCCCCCGAGACCGCCATCAAGTTCTGGGCCTACGAACAGGTGGAGTGGAGCGGGACTGGGCGCCACAGACAACTAGACTACACTACACTACACCACACTACACTACCCCACACTACCCCACACTACACCACACTACACTACACTACACTACACCACACTACACTACACTACACTACACTACACTACACTACCCCACACTACACCACACTACACTACACTACACTACACCACACTACACTACACTACACTACACTACACTACACTACTCTACACTACACTACACTACACTACACTACTCTACACTACACTACACTACACTACACCACACCACACCATACTACACTACACTATACCACACTACACCACACTACACTACACTACACTACCCCACACTACACCACACTACACTACACTACACTACACCACACTACACTACACTACACCACACTACACTACACTACACCACACTACACTACACTACACCACACTACACCACACTACACTACACCACACTACTCTACACTACACCACACTACACTACACCACACTACTCTACACTACACTACACTACACTACACCACACTACACTACACTACACTACTCTACACTACACTACACTACACTACACTACACCACACTACTCTACACTACACTACACTACACTACACCACACTACACCACACTACACTACACTACACTACCCCACACTACACCACACTACACTACACTACACTACACCACACTACACTACACTACACCACACTACACTACACTACACCACACTACTCTACACTACACCACACTACACTACACTACACTACTCTACACTACACTACACTACACTACACTACACTACACCACACTACACTACACTACACTACACTACACTACACCACACCACACCATACTACCCCACACTACACCACACTACACTACACTACACTACACTACACCACACCACACCATACTACACTACACTATACCACACTACACCACACTACACTACACTACACTACCCCACACTACACCACACTACACTACACTACACTACACCACACTACACTACACTACACCACACTACACTACACTACACCACACTACACTACACTACACCACACTACACCACACTACACTACACCACACTACTCTACACCACACTACACTACACTACACTACACTACACCACACCACACCATACTACCCCACACTACACCACACTACACTACACTACACTACACTACACTACACCACACCACACCATACTACACTACACTATACCACACTACACCACACTACACTACACTACACTACCCCACACTACACCACACTACACTACACTACACCACACTACACTACACTACACCACACCACACTACACTACACTACCCCACACTACACCACACTACACTACACTACACTACACCACACTACACTACACTACACCACACTACACTACACTACACCACACTACACTACACTACACCACACTACTCTACACTACACCACACTACACTACACTACACTACTCTACTCTACACTACACTACACTACACTACACTACACCACACTACTCTACACTACACTACACTACACTACACCACACTACACCACACTACACTACACTACACTACCCCACACTACACCACACTACACTACACTACACTACACCACACTACACTACACTACACCACACTACACTACACCACACTACACTACACTACACCACACTACACTACTCTACTCTACACTACACTACACTACACTACACTACACTACACCACACTACACCACACTACACTACACTACACTACCCCACACTACACCACACTACACTACACTACACTACACCACACTACACTACACTACACCACACTACACTACACCACACTACACTACACTACACCACACTACACTACTCTACTCTACACTACACTACACTACACCACACTACACTACACTACACTACACCACACTACTCTACACTACACCACACTACACTACACTACACTACACTACACTACACTACACTACACTACACCACACTACTCTACACTACACTACACTACACTACACCACACTACACCACACTACACTACACTACACTACCCCACACTACACCACACTACACTACACTACACTACACCACACTACACTACACTACACCACACTACACTACACCACACTACACTACACTACACCACACTACTCTACACTACACCACACTACACTACACTACACTACTCTACACTACACTACACTACACTACACTACACCACACTACTCTACACTACACTACACTACACTACACTACACTACACCACACCACACCATACTACACTACACTATACCACACTACACCACACCACACTACACCACACTACCCCACACTACACCACACTACACTACACTACACCACACTACACTACACTACACCACACTACACTACACTACACTACACCACACCACACCATACTACACTACACTATACCACACTACACCACACCACACTACACCACACTACCCCACACTACACCACACTACCCCACACTACACCACACTACACTACACTACACCACACTACACTACACTACACCACACTACTCTACACTACACCACACTACACTACACCACACTACACTACACTACACCACACTACTCTACACTACACCACACTACACTACACCACACTACTCTACACTACACTACACCACACTACACTACACCACACTACACTACACTACACTACAACACACTACACTACACTACACTACTCTACTCTACACTACACTACACTACACTACACACTACACTACAACACACTACACTACACTACACCACACTAATCACTATACTACACCACACCACACTACACCACACCACACCACACTACACCCTCCTGTTCCTGATCTTTCTGACATCTGTCACTTTCACATCAATCATCCACTGCTGTCTCTCTCTCTCTGACTCTCTGTCTCCGTCTCTCTCCCCCCCTCTCTCTCTCTCTCTCTCTGCTTCTCTCTCCCCCTCTCTCTCTCTCTCTCTCTCTCTCTCTCTGTCTCTCTCTCTCTCTCTCTCTCTCTCCCGCTCTCGACCCCCCCCCTCTCTCTCTCTCTCTCTCTCTGTCTCTCTCTCTCTCTCTCTCTGTGTCTCTCTCTCTCTCTCTGTCTCTCTCTCTCTCTCTCTCTCTCCCCCTCTCTCTCTCTCTGTCTCTCTCTCTCTCTCTCTATCTCTCTCGCTCTCTCTCTCTCCCGTCTCTCTCTCTGTCTCTCTGTCTCTCTCTCTCTGTAGATTAAGAGGTGGATGCGTGGCAGTAAGGAGAGGGGACCTCTGAGGGTTCATGAGAGGTTTGTAGCTGGGTCGTTAGCAGGAGCTACCGCTCAGACAGCCATCTACCCTATGGAGGTTAGAGCACACACACTCACACTCAAAAATACACATAAGCACACACATTAAAATACACATACACACACTAAAATAATGTACACACACACACACAGTCAAATACACACGAAAATTTACGCATGCACTTCAGCACACACACACACTCGAAAATACACAAATTCACCTCCCTCCCTCCCCCCTCCCACCCTCCCTCCCTCCTCCCTCCCTCCCTCCCTCCCTCCCCCAGGTCCTGAAGACTCGTCCTGACCTGGGGAAGACAGGCCAGTACACCAGTGTGTTAGACTGTGCCAGACAGATCCTCCACAGGGAGGGCATCATGGCCTTCTACAAAGGATATGTACCCAACATCATAGGCATCATACCCTACGCTGGCATTGACCTCTCCGCGTCTACGAGGTGTGTGTGAGGGGGAATGGGGGAGGGTGTGTGTGTGAGGGAATATATCACTTATGTATGCCTCTCTCTCTCTCTCTCACCCTCTCTCTCTTCCCTCCCTCTCTCACTCACCCTCTCTCTCTCCTCTCCCTCCCTCTCTCTCTCTCTCTCTCTCTCTCCCCTCTCTCCTTCTCTCTCTCCCCTCTCTCCCCTTTCTCTCTCCCTCGCTCTCTCTCCCTCTCCCTGCTCCCTCTCTCTCCCTCTCTCATCCTCTCTCTCTCTCTCTCTCACTCATCTCTCTCCCTCTCTCTCTCCCATCTCCCTCTCCCTCTCTCTCTACACTCTCTCTCCCCCTCTCTCTCTCTCTCTCTCTACACTCCCACCTCCTCCCTCCTCTCTCTCCCCACTCCCCTCCCCCTCTCTCTCTCCTCTCCCTCTCTCTCTCTACACTCTCTCCCCTCTCTCTCTCTCTCTCTCTACCCTCTCTCTCCCCAATCCCCTTCCCTCATTCCCTCCCCTCATCCCTCCTCACACTCTCTCCCCTCATCTCCTCCCCCTATCTCTCTTCCTCTCCCTCTCTCTCTACACTCTCTCTCCCCCTCTCTCTCTCTCTCTCTCTCTACACTCTCTCTCCCCTTATTCCCTCCCCATCACTCTCTACACTCTCTCTCCCCCTCTCTCTCTCCCCCCTCTCTCTCCCTCTCTCTCTCTCCCCTCTCTCCCCTCACTTCCCTCTCCCAGACTATTAAGAATGCGTGGCTAGCGAGGCACACAGATTCAGTAGACCCAGGTGTTGTGGTGTTGGTGGGGTGTGGAACCATGTCCAGTACCTGTGGTCAGCTAGCCAGTTACCCTCTGGCTCTGGTCAGAACACGCATGCAGGCACAGGGTGAGACAGGGGGAGGTGGGGGGGCAGGGCTGTGTGAGAGAGGGAGGTGGGGGGGCAGGGCTTGGGTGTGTGAGAGGGGGAGGTGGGGGGGCAGGGCTTGGGTGTGTGAGAGGGGGAGGTGGGGGGGCAGTGCTGTGTGAGAGGGGGAGGTGGGGGGCAGGGCTGTGTGAGAGTGGGAGGTGGGGGGGCAGGGCTTGGGTGTGTGAGAGGGGGAGGTGGGGGGGCAGGGCTGTGTGAGAGGGGGAGGTGGGGGGCAGGGCTTGGGTGTGTGAGATAAACTACATTTATCTACCTGTCACTTTTCCCCATGTGTGCATCTGCTCTCTCTTCTCTTCTCTCCCTCCCTCCTCCTCCTCTTCCTATCCTCCTCTCCCTCCCTCCTCCTCCCTCTCCTCTTCCTCTTCCTCTTCCTCCTCTCCTCCTCCAGCCTCTGTGAAGGGCGGCCCTCAGCTCTCCATGCTAGGTCTGTTCCAGAACATTGTGACCCAGGAGGGCGTGGCTGGCCTCTACCGCGGCATCGCCCCCAACTTCCTGAAAGTCATCCCCGCCGTCAGCATCTCCTACGTAGTCTATGAACACATGAGGAAAGTCCTGGGGGTGGAGAGATGCAAATGAGGAAGGAGGGGGTGGAGAGATGCAGATGAGGAAGGAGGGGGTGGAGAGATGCAGATGAGGAAGGAGGGGGGTGGAGAGATGCAGATGAGGAAGGAGGGGGTGGAGAGATGCAGATGAGGAAGGAGGGGGTGGAGAGATGCAGATGAGGAAGGAGGGGGTGGAGAGATGCAGATGAGGAAGGATGGGGGGTGGAGAGATGCAGATGAGGAAGGAGGGGGTGGAGAGATGCAGATGAGGAAGGAGGGGGGGTGGAGAGATGCAGATGAGGAAGGAGGGGGGGTGGAGAGATGCAGATGAGGAAGGTGGGGGGGTGGAGAGATGCAGATGAGGAAGGAGGGGGTGGAGAGATGCAGATGAGGAAGGTGGGGGGGTGGAGAGATGCAGATGAGGAAGGTGGGGGGGTGGAGAGATGCAGATGAGGAAGGAGGGGGGGGTGGGTGGAGAGATGCAGATGAGGAAGGAGGGGGGGTGGAGAGATGCAGATGAGGAAGGTGGGGGGGTGGAGAGATGCAGATGAGGAAGGAGGGGGGGTGGGTGGAGATATGCAGATGAGGAAGGAGGGGGGTGGAGAGATGCAGATGAGGAAGGAGGGGGGGTGGGTGGAGAGATGCAGATGAGGAAGGAGGGGGGGTGGAGAGATGCAGATGAAGAAGGTGGGGGGGTGGAGAGATGCAGATGAGGAAGGAGGGGGGGTGGAGAGATGCAGATGAAGAAGGTGGGGGGGTGGAGAGATGCAGATGAGGAAGGAGGGGGTGGAGAGATGCAGATGAGGAAGGTGGGGGGGTGGAGAGATGCAGATGAGGAAGGTGGGGGGGTGGAGAGATGCAGATGAGGAAGGAGGGGGTGGAGAGATGCAGATGAGGAAGGTGGGGGGGTGGAGAGATGCAGATGAGGAAGGTGGGGGAGTGGGGAGATGGAGATGAGGAAGGAGGGGGGGTGGGTGGAGAGATGCAGATGAGGTAGGAGGGGGGGTGGAGAGATGCAGATGAGGAAGGTGGGGGGGTGGAGAGATGCAGATGAGGAAGGAGGGGGTGGAGAGATGCAGATGAGGAAGGTGGGGGGGTGGAGAGATGCAGATGAGGAAGGAGGGGGGGTGGGTGGAGAGATGCAGATGAGGAAGGAGGGGGGGTGGAGAGATGCAGATGAGGAAGGTGGGGGGGTGGAGAGATGCAGATGAGGAAGGAGGGGGTGGAGAGATGCAGATGAGGAAGGAGGGGGGGTGGAGAGAGGGGAGGGAGAGATGCAGATGAGGAAAGAGGGGGGTGGAGAGATGTAGATGAGGAAGGAGGGGGGTGGAGAGATGCAGATGAGGAAGGAGGAGGGGTGGAGAGATGCAGATGAGGAAGGAGGAGGGGTGGAGAGATACAGATGAGGAAGGATGTGGGGTGGAGAGATGCAGATGAGGAAGGAGGAGGGGAGTGGAGAGATGCAGATGAGGAAGGAGGGGGGGTGGAGAGATACAGATGAGGAAGGAGGGGGGGTGGAGAGATGCAGATGAGGAAGGAGGGTGGGTGGAGAGATACAGATGAGGAAGGAGGGGGTGGAGAGATACAGATGAGGAAGGAGGAGGGGTGGAGAGATGCAGATGAGGAAGGAGGAGGGGTGGAGAGATGCAGATGAGGAAGGAGGGGGGTGGGTGGAGAGATGCAGATGAGGAAGGAGGGGGTGGAGAGATGCAGATGAGGAAGGAGGAGGGGTGGAGAGATGCAGATGAGGAAGGAGGAGGGGTGGAGAGATGCAGATGAGGAAGGAGGAGGGGTGGAGAGATGCAGATGAGGAAGGAGGAGGGGTGGAGAGATGCAGATGAGGAAGGAGGGGGGGTGGGTGGAGAGATGCAGATGAGGAAGGAGGGGGTGGAGAGATGCAGATGAGGAAGGAGGGGGGGGTGGAGAGCTGCAGATGAGGAAGGAGGGGGGGTGGAGAGATGCAGATGAGGAAGGAGGAGGGGTGGAGAGATGCAGATGAGGAAGGAGGAGGGGTGGAGAGATGCAGATGAGGAAGGAGGGGGGGTGGGTGGAGAGATGCAGATGAGGAAGGAGGAGGGGTGGAGAGATGCAGATGAGGAAGGTGGGGGGGTGGAGAGATGCAGATGAGGAAGGAGGAGGGGTGGAGAGATACAGATGAGGAAGGATGGGGGGTGGAGAGATGCAGATGAGGAAGGAGGGTGGGTGGAGAGATACAGATGAGGAAGGAGGGGGTGGAGAGATACAGATGAGGAAGGAGGAGGGGTGGAGAGATGCAGATGAGGAAGGAGGAGGGGTGGAGAGATGCAGATGAGGAAGGAGGGGGGGTGGGTGGAGAGATGCAGATGAGGAAGGAGGGGGTGGAGAGATGCAGATGAGGAAGGAGGAGGGGTGGAGAGATGCAGATGAGGAAGGAGGAGGGGTGGAGAGATGCAGATGTGGAAGGAGGAGGGGTGGAGAGATGCAGATGAGGAAGGAGGAGGGGTGGAGAGATGCAGATGAGGAAGGAGGGGGGGTGGGTGGAGAGATGCAGATGAGGAAGGAGGGGGTGGAGAGATGCAGATGAGGAAGGAGGGGGGGGTGGAGAGCTGCAGATGAGGAAGGAGGGGGGGTGGAGAGATGCAGATGAGGAAGGAGGAGGGGTGGAGAGATGCAGATGAGGAAGGAGGAGGGGTGGAGAGATGCAGATGAGGAAGGAGGGGGGGTGGGTGGAGAGATGCAGATGAGGAAGGAGGAGGGGTGGAGAGATGCAGATGAGGAAGGTGGGGGGGTGGAGAGATGCAGATGAGGAAGGAGGAGGGGTGGAGAGATACAGATGAGGAAGGATGGGGGTGGAGAGATGCAGATGAGGAAGGAGGAGGGGGGTGGAGAGATACAGATGAGGAAGGATGGGGGGTGGAGAGATGCAGATGAGGAAGGAGGAGGGGGTGGAGAGATGGAGATGAGGGAGGAGGAGGGGGGATGGAGAGACACAGATGAGGAAGGAGGGAGGGTGGAGAGATGCAGATGAGGAAGGAGGGGGGGTGGAGAGATACAGATGAGGAAGGAGGAGGGGGGGTGGAGAGATACAGATGAGGAAGGTGGGGGGAGATACAGATGAGGAAGGAGGGAGGGTGGAGAGATGCAGATGAGGAAGGAGGGGCGGTGGAGAGATACAGATGAGGAAGGAGGAGGGGGGGTGGAGAGATACAGATGAGGAAGGAGGAGGGGGGGTGGAGAGATACAGATGAGGAAGGAGGAGGGGGGGTGGAGAGATACAGATGAGGAAGGAGGAGGGTGGAGAGATACAGATGAGGAAGGAGGTGGTGGAGAGATACAGATGAGGAAGGGGGGGTGGAGAGATGCAGATGAGGGACGAGGGGGGGTGGAGAGAGGGAGGAAGAGAGATATCATAGATGCCTTGGAGAGAATAAGATGAAAGAAGAAGGGAAAGAGAGGGAGGGAGGGAGGGAGATGCTGGAGGGAGGGATCGTAGATGCATTTGAGTGGGGGAGAGAATGAGGTGAGAGAGAGAGAGGGATGGAGACGAGACAGACCAGTGTGTGGCAGCTATGGGCTTGTTGCAGGACCACACCTAAAGACACAGTGAGAGGAGACGGAGGGAGGGAGGGATGGAGATGAGTCAGACCAGTGTGTGTGGCAGCTATGGGCTTGTTGCAGGACCACACCTAAAGACACAGTGAGAGGAGACGGAGGGAGGGAGGGATGGAGACGAGACAGACCAGTGTGTGGCAGCTATGGGCTTGTTGCAGGACCACACCTAAAGACACAGTGAGAGGAGACGGAGGGAGGGAGGGATGGAGATGAGACAGACCAGTGTGTGGCAGCTATGGGCTTGTTGCAGGACCACACCTAAAGACACAGTGAGAGGAGGCAGAGGGAGGGAGGGATGGAGATGAGACAGACCAGTATGTGGCAGCTATGGGCTTGTTGCAGGACCACACCTAAAGACACAGTGAGAGGAGACGGAGGGAGGGAGGGATGGAGATGAGACAGACCAGTATGTGACAGCTATGGGCTTGTTGCAGGACCACACCTAAAGACACAGTGAGAGGAGGCGGAGGGAGGGAGGGATGGAGATGAGACAGACCAGTGTGTGGCAGCTATGGGCTTGTTGCAGGACCACACCTAAAGACACAGTGAGAGGAGGCGGAAGGAGGGAGGGATGGAGACGAGACAGACCAGTGTGTGGCAGCTATGGGCTTGTTGCAGGACCACACCTAAAGACACAGTGAGAGGAGGCGGAGGGAGGGAGGGATGGAGACGAGACAGACCAGTGTGTGGCAGCTATGGGCTTGTTGCAGGACCACACCTAAAGACACAGTGAGAGGAGGCGGAGGGAGGGAGGGATGGAGATGAGACAGACCAGTGTGTGGCAGCTATGGGCTTGTTGCAGGACCACACCTAAAGACACAGTGAGAGGAGACGGAGGGAGGGAGGGATGGAGATGAGACAGACCAGTGTGTGGCAGCTATGGGCTTGTTGCAGGACCACACCTAAAGACACAGTGAGAGGAGACGGAGGGAGGGAGGGATGGAGATGAGACAGACCAGTGTGTGGCAGCTATGGGCTTGTTGCAGGACCACACCTAAAGACACAGTGAGAGGAGGCGGAGGGAGGGAACAAAGGAGGGAGAGAGAGAAAGGGAGGAATGAATCAAATAACAGAGAGAGATCTCAGGTCCTGCACCCAAGTGATGTCTAACCGTGTGGAAGCTTTGTGGTTGCAAGTGTCAACATGGTTTCTATGACAACACGTGTGACGTTTTACTCGGCCTGCGCTGCATGTGGAGGTGTTTCTGGTTTTGAAAACTAGCCGACTAGCTTCTCGACTACTGGGTTGGGCTTTTCTCTCTCCGCATTAACAACGGGCGAGGACGTGTTTGACAACTAACGGTGCTTCAAGACTTTGACCAAAAACAAAACCCTTTACCATTTCACTACTGACAACGCCTCAAGAGAAGGATCACAATATGACCTTTTCCCCCATGAATCTTTAGGTGGAGAATAGAGAAATCTCTGGGATAGGATGACACCATCTCCATGTTGTGTGGTTGGTTGGTCCTGAAGAAGGAAGGGATACGCCACTGGAACCTTGGAACCACCAGGACTTCTAGAACTTTTCATATTGGAACCACCAGGACTTCTAGAACTTTTCATATTGGAACCACCAGGGCTTCTAGAACTTTTCATATTGGAACCACCAGGACTTCTAGAACTGTTCATATTGGAACCACCAGGACTTCTAGAACTGTTCATATTGGAACCACCAGGACTTCTAGAACTTTTCATATTGGAACCATGGTGACTTGAGAACTTTTCACAATGAAAAAAGGACCAGTAGCAATCTACCTGCCATGACTCATCGTAGGTGGAAGAAGAGGATGAGGAAGAGGAGAAGACGAGGTGTCGAAGTCTTTCTTTCGATGATCTGAAAAGATTGGGATGTGCTTGTGGACACAGGATTTAAATAAACCTCTGCCTACGAGATTATTTTAAATTATAATGCTGTAAGGACATTTTAGACAGCCGGATGAGAAACAAGCACATTAAACCTTGTACTGTATTTAGGGTTGCAAAATTTCAGGAACTTTCCCCAAATTCCCTGATTTTCCAGAAATCCTGGTTGGAATTTTTCTGGAATCAGACAGAAATAAGCACAACATCCATAATCCTCCAACCTGGGAATTTGGGGGGAAATTACTGGATTTTGCAAAACCTTATATTGAAACTTGAGTTTTTTTCTGAATCCCAGTTACTGTGGTACGTTTCAACAAAGAGTTTTATCAAGAGTTTTATCAAAGTGCGTAAATAGTTAGAGATGCATGGTTTAATCAAGTACTAAAGCCAATAGAACACAGACACGCGCTGATGTCATCACCATGATGATACGACTCAGAGGTGGTCCCCCTTTTACGTGTGTGTCAGTGTGTGTGTGTGTGTGTGTGTGTGTGTGTGTGTGTGTGTGTGTGTGTGTGTGTGTACAGCGAGTAGGTGTGATTTTTGTCTCACAAAAAAATATGATAAAACTCCAGAATGCCAAATCAACCAAACTGCCAAGACTGTGTTATTCTTCCCTCTTCTGAATAACTTCCATATTACCATTGTGTATTTATTTAGTTGGTTTATGTGTATGAGGTTATATCATAACAAGGACTTCAATATGAGCCCAATGACTTCACTATGAGTCCAATGACTTCAATATGAGTCCAATGACTTCACTATGAGTCCAATGACTTCACTATGAGTCCTTCACTATGAGTCCAATGACTTCACTATGAGTCCAATGACTTCACTATGAGTCCAATGACTTCACTATGAGTCCTTCACTATGAGTCCAATGACTTCACTATGAGTCCTTCACTATGAGTCCAATGACTGCAATATTAGTCCAATGACTTCACTATGAGTCCAATGACTTCACTATGAGTCCAATGACTTCAATATGAGTCCAATGACTTCACTATGAGTCCAATGACTTCACTATGAGTCCAATGACTGCAATATTAGTCCAATGACTTCACTATGAGTCCAATGACTGCAATATGAGTCCAATGACTTGGACATGTTCATGATTATTACTTGTGAGGTGATTTTTGAGTTGAAGCCTGTGGATGCGGCCCAAATAGCATCCTATTCGGTGCACTAAAACGTAGTGCACTATTTTTATTAGGGGTAGGGTGCCATTTGTGCAGCCTACTAGTTGGGGGGTTCTGTTCTGAGTATTGTGAATGGGGGGGTTCTGTTCTGAGTATTGTGAATGGGGGTTCTGTTCTGAGTGTTGTGAATGGGGGTTCTGTTCTGAGTATTGTGAATGGGGGGGTTCTGTTCTGAGTATTGTGAATGGGGGGGTTCTGTTCTGAGTATTGTGAATGGAGGGGTTCTGTTCTGAGTATTGTGAATGGGGGGGTTCTGTTCTGAGTGTTGTGAATGGGGGTTCTGTTCTGAGTATTGTGAATGGGGGGGTTCTGTTCTGAGTATTGTGAATGGGGGGGTTCTGTTCTGAGTATTGTGAATGGGGGGGTTCTGTTCTGAGTATTGTGAATGGGGGGGTTCTGTTCTGAGTATTGTGAATGGGGGTTCTGTTCTGAGTATTGTGAATGGGGGTTCTGTTCTGAGTATTGTGAATGGGGGGTTCTGTTCTGAGTATTGTGAATGGGGGGGTTCTGTTCTGAGTATTGTGAATAGGGGTTCTGTTCGGAGTATTGTGAATGGTGGGGTACTGTTCTGAGTATTGTGAATGGGGTGTTTTGTTCTAAGTATTGTGAATAGGGGGTTCTGTTCTGAGTATTGTGAATGGGGGGGTTCTGTTCTAAGTATTGTGAATAGGGGGTTCTGTTCTAAGTATTGTGAATAGGGGGTTCTGTTCTGAGTATTGTGAATGGGGGGGTTCTGTTCGGAGTATTGTGAATGGGGGGGTTCTGTTCTGAGTATTGTGAATGGGGGTTCTGTTCGGAGTATTGTGAATGGGGGGTTCTGTTCTGAATGTTGTGAATGGTGGGGTTCTGTTCTGAGTATTGTGAATGGGGGTTCTGTTCTGAGTATTGTGAATGGGGGGGTTCTGTTCTGAGTATTGTGAATGGGGGGGTTCTGTTCTGAGTGTTGTGAATGGAGGGGTTCTGTTCTGAGTATTGTGAATGGTGGGTTCTGTTCTGAGTATTGTGAATGGGTGGGTTCTGTTCTGAGTATTGTGAATGGGGGGGTTCTGTTCTGAGTATTGTGAATGGGGGTTCTGTTCTGAGTATTGTGAATGGGGGTTCTGTTCTGAGTATTGTGAATGGTGGGGTTCTGTTCTGAGTATTGTGAATGGGGTGTTTTGTTCTAAGTATTGTGAATAGGGGGTTCTGTTCTGAGTATTGTGAATGGGGGGGTTCTGTTCTAAGTATTGTGAATAGGGGGTTCTGTTCTAAGTATTGTGAATGGGGGTTCTGTTCTGAGTATTGTGAATGGGGGGTTCTGTTCTGAGTGTTGTGAATGGAGGGGTTCTGTTCTGAGTATTGTGAATGGGTGGGTTCTGTTCTGAGTATTGTGAATAGGGGTTCTGTTCGGAGTATTGTGAATGGTGGGGTACTGTTCTGAGTATTGTGAATGGGGTGTTTTGTTCTAAGTATTGTGAATAGGGGTTCTGTTCTGAGTATTGTGAATGGGGGGGTTCTGTTCTAAGTATTGTGAATAGGGGGTTCTGTTCTAAGTATTGTGAATAGGGGGTTCTGTTCTGAGTATTGTGAATGGGGGGGTTCTGTTCGGAGTATTGTGAATGGGGGTTCTGTTCTGAGTATTGTGAATGGGGGGGTTCTGTTCGGAGTATTGTGAATGGGGGTTCTGTTCGGAGTATTGTGAATGGGGGGTTCTGTTCTGAGTATTGTGAATGGGGGTTCTGTTCTGAGTATTGTGAATGGGGGGGTTCTGTTCTGAGTATTGTGAATGGGGGGGTTCTGTTCTGAGTGTTGTGAATGGAGGGGTTCTGTTCTGAGTATTGTGAATGGTGGGTTCTGTTCTGAGTATTGTGAATGGTGGGTTCTGTTCTGAGTATTGTGAATGGGGGGGTTCTGTTCTGAGTATTGTGAATGGGGGTTCTGTTCTGAGTATTGTGAATGGGGTTCTGTTCTGAGTATTGTGAATGGGGGGTTCTGTTCTGAGTATTGTGAATGGGGGGGTTCTGTTCTGAGTATTGTGAATAGGGGTTCTGTTCGGAGTATTGTGAATGGTGGGGTTCTGTTCTGAGTATTGTGAATGGGGTGTTTTGTTCTAAGTATTGTGAATAGGGGGTTCTGTTCTGAGTATTGTGAATGGGGGGGTTCTGTTCTAAGTATTGTGAATAGGGGTTCTGTTCTGAGTATTGTGAATGGGGGGTTCTGTTCTGAGTGTTGTGAATGGAGGGGTTCTGTTCTGAGTATTGTGAATGGTGGGGTTCTGTTCTGAGTATTGTGAATGGGGGGGGTTCTGTTCTGAGTGTTGTGAATGGAGGGGTTCTGTTCTGAGTGTTGTGAATGGGGGGGTTCTGTTCTGAGTATTGTGAATGGGGGGTTCTGTTCTGAGTATTGTGAATGGGGGGTTCTGTTCTGAGTGTTGTGAATGGAGGGGTTCTGTTCTGAGTATTGTGAATGGTGGGGTTCTGTTCTGAGTATTGTGAATGGGGGGGGTTCTGTTCTGAGTGTTGTGAATGGAGGGGTTCTGTTCTGAGTGTTGTGAATGGTGGGTTCTGTTCTGAGTATTGTGAATGGTGGGGTTCTGTTCGGAGTATTGTGAATGGGGGGTTCTGTTCTGAGTATTGTGAATGGGGGGGTTCTGTTCTGAGTATTGTGAATGGGGGTGGTTCTGTTCTGAGTATTGTGAATGGGGGGATTCTGTTCTGAGTATTGTGAATGGGGGACATCTGCCATGCACAAGAGAGCCTTGATCTAAAGTAATGCCATGGTGCTCTTTCATCAGAAGAAAAGTACTGGTAGTTTGAAGTTGCTGTTGGTGTGGTGTCATTATGTATGAAAATATATATTGTGATGTCCCAAATTGCCCAATATAGTGCCCTTCTTTAGACCAGAGACCATCCCCCTATATTATTATTTTTATTGAACTAGGCAAGTCAGTTAAGAACAAATTATGTTTTTACAGTGACGGCCTACCCCGGCCAAACCCTCTCCTAACCTGGACAACGCTAGCCAATTGTGCACCGCCCTATGGGATTCCCAATCACAGCCGGTTGTGATACAGCCCGGGATTGAACCAGGGTCTGTAGTGACACCTCTAGCACTGAGATTCAGTGCCTAAGACCACTGCGCCACTCGGGACCACAAAATATATAGTTACCTACTTTAGACCAGAGACCATTCCCCCTATATAGTACACTACTTTAGACCATTCACCCTATATAGTACACTACTTTAGACCATAGACCATTCCCCCTATATAGTACACTACTTGACCATTCCTCTGGTCAAAATGTGTGCACTATATGGGAAATAGGGTGCCATTTGGGACACTAAAATTGGACAGTGGTATGTCTATCAGCTAACATAAGTAGCTAGGTCACTAATATTTAAATGGCATGGCTGAATGCTGTTAGCCTGGGTGCTAGTCTGGTTCAGCTCTCTTGCCAACTCCTTATGGAATTGTCACGCTATTTGGCTTGACAACGGAGTAGGCAAAATCACAACAGATCTGGGACCAGGCTAATATTTATAGCAAAGGTACCAAAAACGAAGTCAAAGTTTCCGCTTTGTTGCTTTCATCTGTGTTTTCGACTTTTGAGATAGCGCAAGGTTGATTGATGGTGAGTGTTTTACGAGCTGAAAGAGCTCATTGTTGCCCCCAAATGGGTATTGGTCGTTACAAACATCAATCAATAATGGAAAGGTTGTTTCTGTAAGCACATTGGTCAACTTGACCATTCTTCAAACTCCGATTGGCTCTTCAAAAAGCGCCTACAGATGATTGGTCGAAGCTGAACTGTCAATCAAGTATCTCCCTGCCCTGGTCAATAGGGCCTACGTTCGAGGCAGTAAACCAGTAAGATTTGTGTCTGTAATTCTTCACCGCCTCCTTCGCAATCACCGATTGGTTACTTTAGGAGGGAAGACTGCTAGAAGGTTTGATGCCCACTTTCTGCGCCCTCCCCACACTTCGCCTTTCTCATCTTCCCGCTTCTGCGCAACTCTGCTCGGCCTAACTACCTGTCCAAACCCCCCGTGTGTGTCTGTGTATTTTCCCCAAGAGAGCAAGCAGCATGTCGGACTACGGCTCACCCGGGGCCGGAGCGGGCGCTGGAGGCAAAAAAGATGCTTTCGCGGACGCCGTGCAGCGAGCCAGACAGGTAAGGTCGGAGCAATAGCGAGACTGGGGCACTGACCCAAGCCAGTCTGTTGTGTGCGCTAGCTACGATGCTAGGCTAACTAGCTAGCTTGCAACGAGGCCGTCGATGGGTTACTCGAATCGATGCGACCGACCGGCTTGGTGTGTGGGTGAAATCAAAATGCGAAAAAACCTAGATTTGAACCTCATGTTGGTGTACGCATGTGTGGCTTTGTTTTTAATATTAGCTAACGTTAAACGTTTGAGTTCGGTAGCACCACAAGGTTTACGCTAGCTAGAGTGCTACCGTTAGCTGGTGAGGCTAGCTGATAGTGTTCTCGGCGTGGCGATGCTTTCCTTGTTCTAGATAGCAGCTAGCCAACAAGCCCCAAACACCGACACTAACCTTACCGTTAGGTGCCTGGATAGCAAGCTAACTAATGTTGGTGATTACGAAAAGCCCTCAATTTATATTCCAATAGACCTACCATTTAGTGAGTAGTTAACTAGTTAGTCATCAATCATTTAACGTGGCTAGCGTTAGCTTTAAGTTTGGTAACTAGCTAGCGCCAGCAGACTATCATTAACTTATTAAGGTAGTAGCTAGCTAGTTCAATAACGTTAGCTAATGAGGTAGACGTTTCCACATGGAACCTGCGATGCAAACTTTTCCAAAACAGTCAAATTTTGTCGGCCAGTGTTTCAGAATAGCTAACTTGCATAGCTAGTGGGACACAAACACGCTCTAGCTAGTGTTAACGTTAGCTACTGCCGACAGGTCTGTGATACGAATTAGGCCAGTATCTCCAAACGAGATCCTCTTATCCCAGTCTGGCAGCTACCTGGACTAACCCCGGGTGTAGAAAATAACTACCGAGTCTAGGGCTGCTTCTCAAATGGCACCACAGGGATCTGGTCAAAGTAGTCCATTATTGGGACTATAGAGTGCTGTTTGGGATCCAACCCAGCTATTGTGTAATAAAGGGATGCGGGATGGTACATGGTTTGTGTAGAGGTGATGTACTTGGGCAGCTACAGATCTAGGATCAGGCTACCAGCTCCAGATTCAAACCTGGGGAAGATTATACAAAATGGTCCATATATCACCATCTTGGGCCAAATTCATTCTCTCTGGGCGCTCACACAATGCATTTGAATGGGATACATGCTGTGTGTGTTCCCTAGATTGCAGCTAAGATCGGAGGAGATGCCGGACCTCCAAGTAACAATGGAGGAGCAGGAGGAGGAGAGGGCTTCCCGTTCCAAACACTGAAACGCTCTCTGGAGGATGGAGGTAGGAGACCAGGGGAGGGCAACACAGAGGCACAGGGACCAACACACACAGAGTAATACACACGGAGGAAAACCGAGACACACACATGCACTGTGTACACACAGAGGATCATGTTCCCGGAGCCTTACTTCAGGATGGTATTGAGGTTCATGTTTTTCCTGTTTTATCAGACCAACCAGATGCCAAGAAGATGTCTTCCCAGGGGGACAGAGACTCAGCCACTGCTTTGTGTACGTATACCTAACAGACCGTCTCTTGTCTCTGCCTATCCTCTCACATTCATCGGTTGCTTTCTATTGGTTGTTAATCCATTACTCTTCCCTGTAGCTATCGGAGCTCAGCTCGCTGCCCTGTCTCAGCAAAGGTATTAATAGAAGGATGTTTTTTTTTCGTTTTGACTGTCTTGTATATTTTGCTGTGTTTGATTCCCTGGTGTTTTGGGCTTGTTATGAAGGATAAGCATTCATTCCTCCTTTCTCTCCTTTCTCCCTCTTTTCTCTTCAGTGTCAGACCCTCCACTATGACAGAGGAGTACAGAGTGCCAGACGGCATGGTCGGACTCAGTGAGTACACACACCGTATTGCTTGGGCTCACACAGAGAAGCTGTTCACGTATACTATGATAAAATGACTTCACGGCTTGTTTCTCCACAGTCATTGGTCGAGGGGGCGAGCAGATCAACAAGATCCAGCAGGACTCAGGCTGCAAGGTCCAGATCGCTCCAGGTGAGCAACTAGGTGCTCACCTCTCTTTATATACTACCTCTACTATCTCAGCACGCAGCCCAGATGGCACCCTATTCCCTATATAGTGCACTACTTTAGACCAGAGCCCTATTCCCTATATAGTGCACTACTTTAGACCAGAGCCCTATTCCCTATATAGTGCACTACTTTAGACCAGAGCCCTATTCCCTATATAGTGCACTACTTTAGACCAGAGCCCTATTCCCTATATAGTGCACTAATTTAGACCAGAGCCCTATTCCCTATATAGTGCACTACTTTAGACCAGAGCGAGCGATGGCCATTATTATGCCTGATAAAAGGGCACTGTGTTCTGATTGGCTCTCGCAACAAAGGCATGTTGCTGTCCTTGTGCACGTGACATTAAAACGTGGAACTATCCGGCACTGCTTTTGACCAGGGCCTTGAGCAAATATAGTGCACTTCTTTGGACAAGAGCAATGACCTTTTTTTAGAGCACTACTCTAGGCCTGTGCCCTGGTCAAAAATAGAGCATTACATTTGAACATTGCACTACTATTAGTGCACTACTTTTCACCAGGGGCCATAGGGCTCTGTTAGTGCACTTTGTAAGTAATAGGGTGCCAATTGGGATTCATTTGTAGTCTGCCAGTGAGACCGATGTTGTTTACTTGTTGATGTTTACTTGTTGTTGTTTGTGTTTCAGACAGTGGTGGCATGCCAGAGAGGAGCGTCTCCCTCACAGGAAACCCTGACGCCATCGCGTAAGACACTAAATCATGTCCCCATAGGGCCCTGGTCTAATGTAATGCACTACACAGGGAATAGGGCTCTGGTCTAAAGTAGTGCCCTACATAGGGAGTAAGGTGCCATTTGGAAGTATCCCTTGTAGCTGTGTGGCACGATTAGGGTTCGGTAGTTTTTCCTAGTTGTTTGATCTCAATTTGAAAAATTCTGGGCGCTGGCATAGGGGCCATGTTAAGTGTTTCTGATCATTACACAACTCTTTCTAACGACTTGCCCCCCTCCTCCCTGTCTTTTCCTCTTCAGGAAAGCCAAGATGTTTCTGGATGAGATTGTATCTCGGGGGCGCGGTGCTCCTTCCTCTTCTTTCCACGAGTCGACCAATGGGCAGAGTGGCTCCATGCAGGAGATGATGATCCCAGCTGGCAAGGCCGGCCTAATCATCGGCAAGGGAGGAGAGACCATCAAACAACTACAGGTACACATTGGGAAGTTGTCTAGTTGAAGCCTACAGAAACAGGAGATAGACTAGTGTCCTGTCCAGGGGGTGTACTGGTACATCATTCTGCCTCACCCTACAGAAACAGGAGATAGACTAGTGTCCTGTCCAGGGGGTGTACTGGTACATCATTCTGCCTCACCCTACAGAAACAGGAGATAGACTAGTGTCCTGTCCAGGGGGTGTACTGGTACATCATTCTGCCTCACCCTACAGAAACAGGAGATAGACTAGTGTCCTGTCCATGGGGTGTACTGGTACATCAGGCTGCCTCACCCTACAGAAACAGGAGATAGACTAGTGTCCTGTCCAGGGGGTGTACTGGTACATCAGGCTGCCTCACCCTACAGAAACAGGAGATAGACTAGTGTCCTGTCCAGGGGGTGTACTGGTACATCAAGCTGCCTCACCCTACAGAAACAGGAGATAGACTAGTGTCCTGTCCAGGGGGTGTACTGGTACATCAAGCTGCCTCACCCTACAGAAACAGGAGATAGACTAGTGTCCTGTCCAGGGGGTGTACTGGTACATCAAATATCTGTACAGGAGAACGAATCAGAACACAGCTACTAATATAATGGGAGGGAAGTACTAGGAAACCAACACTATACATGGGGAGGCTCGTCAGATAGATGGATAGATATATATAGAGATAGATAGATAGATAGGTATATATGACAGAGATGTATCTCTTCCCTGTAGGAGCGTGCTGGAGTGAAGATGATCCTCATCCAAGATGGTTCCCAGCCACCCAACATGGACAAACCCCTGCGCATCATCGGAGACCCCTACAAAGTACAGGTAAACAACCCTGTTGCACGTACTGCGTACCCCACACGCCCCTGTTGCACGTACTGCGTTCACCACACGCCCCTGTTGCACGTACTGCGTACACCACACGCCCCTGTTGCACGTACTGCGTACACCACACGCCCCCGTTGCACGTACACCACACGCCCCCGTTGCACGTACTGCGTACACCACACGCCCCCGTTGCACGTACTGCGTACACCACACGCCCCCGTTGCACGTACTGCGTACACCACACGCCCCGTTGCACGTACTGCGTACACCACACGCCCCCGTTGCACGTACTGCGTACACCACACGCCCCGTTGCACGTACTGCGTACACCACACGTACTGCGTACACCACCCGCCCCCGTTGCACGTACTGCGTACACCACACGCCCCCGTTGCACGTACTGCGTACACCACACGTACTGCGTACACCACCCGCCCCCGTTGCACGTACTGCGTACACCACCCGCCCCCGTTGCACGTACTGCGTACACCACACGCCCCCGTTGCACGTACTGCGTACACCACACGTACTGCATTCCTGGATATGGGGCTGGTTGTCTCTGATATTATGCCAGGTAGTACTGTCTGACTTGATCAACCTCTCTTACTTTCCCTCTCTCTCTCTGCAGCAAGCGAAGGAGCTGGTGAATGAGATTCTGAGAGAGAGGGATCACGCTGGCTTTGGAGACCGAAACAATTTTGGCAACCAAATGGGGGGAGGCGGTGGTGGAGGAGGAGGAGGCATGGATGTGAGTAGGATCTCTTAATGTTTATGAGATGGATTCAACTTGATTGTAGTTGGAAGTCTGACTGGATTTGGACAGAGCTGTGGAGGTCAAACTCCCCCAGTTGCTTCTCTCTATCTGTGTGTTAACCGCACCTTCCACCATGGCACAGGGAAGGCAGCCATGAGGGGTTAAACCCATAGACTTAGATTGACTAGAAGGTTAAATAGAACATGTGACAGCAGCATCATTGACCTGATTGAGAATGCCCCTTCTACTCGTTCTAAGTCTATGGTTAAACGTTGTAGAATGACTGTGGCGTTGCAGCCCCGTTTAGTAACGAGCCTCGACTAGAACTCTGTTGAACGTCTTCGCCTCATCAGTATCGTGTGTTTCAGTTTGGCCAGATGCCTTTTCCTCATTAAGGTGTCTTTTCATTGGCCAGGTGCCCGTGCCCCGCCACTCTGTGGGAGTTGTGATTGGTCGAAGTGGAGAGATGATCAAGAAGATCCAGGCAGACGCTGGAGTTAGGATACAGTTCAAACCAGGTGAGGATCACACACACACACGACTTCCTGCTACGGAAAACGGCCTTCTGTTCTTGTTCAGCCAGTCCCTGTATCTCCCCCTTAAACCCTGCTTCAGTTGTTATAATCACTATGGTAATTCTCTCCCTCTTTTTGTTCTCTCTCCCTCCCTCCCTCCCTCTCTCTCTATCAGATGAAGGTACATGACCGTATAAGATTCAAACCCACACCTACAACAGATTTAACATATTTCTATCATGGGAAACATTAGTATTTTATGATGGAGTGTTTTTTTTACACGGGATCATAGGTCCAGGAGAAACAAACTGATCTCAGACCTCCTGTTAGTCCCACAACATTTAAATAAGTCACTTGACTGTGGGGCGAACCTGGGGCGTGTTCAGTATAGCCCCACCGTAACAAAACGGTTTGCAGCTGGGAACTCCAGTCTGTTGTTATGGGACGAGTCCAGGTAGCGCCGTCCCGTTTTGACCCTGCTTCAGTTGAGTGTTATGATCACTATGGTAACTCTCCCTCTCTTTGTCCCCCTCCCCCCTTTCTCTCTCCCTCTGTCAGATGAAGGTACAGGACTGTATATGAAACTTAAACACCACACACACTTACATACACAACAGATTGAAGTGTTTCTATCGGGTCAGAAAGGGCATGTTAGTACACCTCCTCTTAGAGGTGCCAATCTGGTAGCAACTTCCTGTCTTGACTCTGCTTCAGCTGAGTGTTGTGAACAGTATGGTAACTCTCCTTCTTTTTCTCCCTCCCCCTCTCTCCCTTCCCCCTCTCTCCCTCTCTCTCTTCCCCCTCTGTCAGATGAAGGTACAGACCCGTATAAGAGACATTTATACTGGAACCTTTTGGTTTAAACAATGATCGTTATGATGACTCTTTCTCATCTTTTTTGCTCGATCTGTCTTTCTTTCGCGGCGATCTGTGCTTCCCTCCATCTTTCTCTCGTTGTCTTTCGATCGCTCTCTCTCCCCTCTTGCTGCCTCCCTTCCCCCTCCTCCCCTCCTCTCTCTAGATGACGGTGCAGGTCCTGATAAGATAGCCCACATCATGGGCCCTCCAGACCGCTGTGAGCATGCTGCCTCCATCATCAACGAGCTGCTGCAGAGCATCAGAGTCAGGGAGGACGGAGGACAGGGGGTACGTACACTACCCTCTACAGGCTGACACATGGGAGGGCAGGGGGTACGTACACTAACCACTACAGGCTGACACATGGGAGGACAGGGGGTCCGTACACTACCCTCTACAGGCTGACACATGGGAGGGCAGGGGGTACGTACACTACCCTCTAGGGGAAACACTGAGTTAAATATAAGATGGGGCAGGGGTATGGACAGGTGAGACTTTCTGGTCTTGAGAAGGAGAGATGTCTCGAAGGCCGGATCTGAAATGTGCCCGTAGCATTTTTCCTGTTTTGTTGCATTACAACCTGGAATTTAAATTAGATTTTTATTTGGATTTCATGTAATGGACATACACAAAATAGTCCATTGTTGAAGTGAAATGAAAAAGATGACTTGTTCAGAAACATAAACACTGGGAAAGTGGTGCGTGTATTCACCCCCTTTACTATGAAGCCCCTAAATAAGACCTGGTGCCACTGATTACCTTCAGAAGTCACATACTTAGACTGCACTCAGGTGGACTTTATTTAACTTAGTGTCACGTGATCTCAGTGTGTGTGTGTATATACACCTGTTCTGAAAGGCCCCAGAGTCTGCAACACCACTAAGAAAGAGGCACCATGAAGACCAAGGAGCTCTCCAAACAGGTCAGATCAGGGTTGGGTTATATAAACATATCAGTCATTTTTAACATCCCACAGAGCACCGTTTTAAATCTTATTAAAACATGGAAAGAAGAACCACAAAACGCAGGATTCAAGATTTCGTGCTTTTCTGATAAAAATTATTATAGAATTCTTGTCACTATTATAGAATTCTAGAATTCTTATATGGAAATAATATTTGAAAGATGTGTGTGTTGAAACCCGAAGTGGGTGGCCGTGGATGGATGGGCTGAGGGTTGGGATGTGGGAGTTGCTGCTGTGGGTGAGATGGATGGGCTGAGGGTTGGGATGTGGGAGTGGAGATGGATTGGATGGGCTGAGGGTTGGGATGTGGGAGTGGAGATGGTTGGGATGTGGGAGTGGAGATGGATGGGCTGAGGGTTGGGATGTGGGAGTGGAGATGGATGGGCTGAGGGTTGGGATGTGGGAGTTGCTGCTGTGGGTGAGATGGATGGGCTGAGGGTTGGGATGTGGGAGTGGAGATGGATGGGCTGAGGGTTGGGATGTGGGAGTTGCTGCTGTGGGTGAGATGGATGGGCTGAGGGTTGGGATGTGGGAGTGGAGATGGATGGGCTGAGGGTTGGGATGTGGGAGTTGCTGCTGTGCGGGAGATGGATTGGCTGAGGGTTGGGATGTGGGAGTTGCTGCTGTGGGGGAGATGGATGGGCTGAGGGTTGGGATATGGGAGGAGTTGCTGTGGGGGAGATGAATGGGCTGAGGGTTGGGATGTGGGAGTGGAGTTGCTGTGGGGGAGATGGATGGGTTGGGATGTGGGACTGTAGTTGCTCTGCGGGAGATGGAATGATGGTCAAAGATAAAAGTCAAAACATAATAAAAAGTCAGTTTGAATGACACGGAGGAGCAGTGTTTTTACAGCCAACGCCGGTTTGCCTGAGGCTGCTGCCGTGCAGGTGTTTGGACACATTCATATACACACACTCTCATTCAAATAAACACATACAAGAACACACACATACATGTAATGGTGCCAGACATGTAATGGTGCCAGACATGCACACAAACATACAGTTGGCATTGCTGTTAGAACTTTAGTTGTCCTTTTAAAACATGTTTTTATTGTTTTGCTGTTGTCTTTCTCTCCTTGGTTCATTCTCTTGGTTGTTGGTGCATTGGGGGGTTCTTGGGGAAAGGAATCAATTGTATTTTTCTGCTTGGGGTGGGACTGTGGGAGTGGTCCTGAATGGTTGAGGGACAGCTATTGGATAGGACTGTGGGAGTGGTCCTGAATGGTTGAGGGACAGCTATTGGGGACCTGTGGGGGATCTTGGAGGGTTCGGGTCATGTTGTTGGCCTTGAGCAGGGGCATTGTCCCTGGATGCTTCTGTGTTGCTCTGAATGGGAGTCAGTTGGATGGCTGGTATGATGTAGTTGAGCGGCTTCACTGCAAGTAAATTGTATGTTTCGGATATTCAATTTAAACATTTTTTTTTTTTTACAAAGTGCCACCACAACAAACCTGCCAAGAGGGCTTGCCCACAAACTCAGACCATGCAAAGAGGGCATTAAATCAGAGGCGCAATTAAGAGACCAAAGATAAGCCTGAAGTAGCTGCAAAGCTCCACTGGAGATTGGAGTATCTGTCCATAGGACCACTTTAAGCCGTACGCTCCACAGAGCTGGGATTTACGGAAGAGTGGCCAGAAAAAAGGCATTGCTTAAAGAAAAAAATAAGCAAACATGTTTGTTGTTCACCAAAAGGCATGTGGGAGACTCCCCAAATATATGGAAGAAGGCACCCTGGTTGGATGAGACTAAAATTGAGCATTTTGGCTGTCAAAGAATACGCTATGTCTGGTGCAAACCCAACACCTCATCACCCTGAGAACATGTTTTTCATCGGCAGGGACTAGGAAACTGGTCAGAATTGAAGGAATGATGGATGGCATTAAATACAGGGAAATTCTTGAGGTAAAACTGTTTCAGTCTTCCAGAGATTTGAGACCGGGACGGAGGTTCACCTTCCAGCAGGACAATGACCCTAGCATACTGCTTAAGCAACACTCGAGTGGTTTAAGGGGGTACATTTTAAATGTCTTGGAATGGCCTAGTCAAATCTCAGACCTTAATCCAATTTGAGAATCTGTGGTATGACTTAAAGATTGCTGTACACCAGCGGAACCCATCCAACTTGAATGCGCTGGGGAGGTTTTGTCTTGAAGAATGGGCTAAAATCCCCGTGGCTCGATGTGCCAAGCTTATAGAGGAGACATACCCCAAGAGACTTGCTGCAAAAAGTGTGGGGGGGGGGGGGGGGGGTGAATAGTTATGCATGCTCCAGTTTCTATTTTTTTTGTCTGATTTCTTTGTTTCTCAAAAAAAAATGCATCTTCAAAATGGTAGGCATGTTGTGTAAATCAAATGATACAAACCCCCCAAAATCAGTTTTAATTCCAGGTTGTAAGGCAACAAAATAGTAAAAATGCCAAGGGGGGTGAATACTTTTGCAAGCCACTGCACATCAAGTCTCCCCACTATTCCCCTTCTAGTTTCTCCTTGACGTTTTGTATTTATTAATACATTTCTTTGAAGGGGACATTTTCTGTCAATGTGCCAGATTTGGCCAGCGGGCACATTTTCAGCTTTAGTCCCTGGGCAGATGGATAAAAATGACACTGTTTTTAAAAAATACATTTAATTTAAAAAAAGCTTCCCATCTGAAACCGTTCAGAACAGTTTGTGCAATATTCTGACGTTTTGTGACAGTTTTGGTGTTCAGCCAAGTTTTTTTTAAAATTTAATTTCTCTCAGCTGTTTGTGCACCAAATTTTCTCGGGGCTGAAGTTCAGCATTTGACATCTACGTCCCTTCATTGGTCAATAGTAGAGATTCTTCATTGGTCAATAGTAGAGAATCTTCATTGAACTGTTGTCTATAGACGACTTGTTTTTCTGCACATTTTTTCACTTGCAAAATACCACACAAAACATCTTAGTTAGATGCAACTCAGATCTATGCAAAAATGTCAAATTATTTTTTTTTTAGTAATCTTAGATTTATATCAAGACTATTTTTGAGGAAGTGTGTACTGGCTACGGAGTCTACAAATGGACAAATAGTACTACTGGCACTTTGCGGTTTTCAAGCGAAGGTCTTTAAAAGGTAGTATGTGAGCGCCGTCGTGCGGAAGCCTTTACCTGTCTCTTCTCCAGGGTCCTCCAGGTCCACCAGGCACGGGGGGGATGCCTCAGGGTGGCCATGGCAGGGGGCGAGGCCAGGGCAACTGGGGCGGTCCTCCGGGAGGTGAAGTCACCTTCTCTATCCCCGCCCACAAATGCGGCCTGGTGATTGGTCGGGGTGGCGAGAACGTCAAGGCCATCAACCAGCAGACGGGGGCTTTTGTGGAGATCTCGCGTCAGCCGCCGCCCAACGGGGACCCCAACTTCAAACTGTTCATCATCAGGGGGTCCCCTCAACAGATAGATCACGCCAAGCAGCTCATAGAGGACAAGATCGAGGTACGGGAGGACGGACGCGTGTCAACACACATTTAAACACCCAGTGTATCGTTTAATAGTCCCACATGACCTGTCAATGGAATGAATGGTTTCCTCTCTGCTCCTCTAGGCTCCTCTGTGTCCTCTAGGGGGAGGTCCTGGGGGACCTGGTCCAGCTGGTCCAATGGGCCCCTACAACCCCAACCCTTACAACCCAGGGCCTGGTGGCCCCGGAGGACCCCCGCAGTAAGTACACCAACCATGCACCCCTACAACCCCAACCTTGATAATGCAGGCGCCCCCCCACACACACACAGTAAATATAGCACCTGCTGGACATAAAGGCTAGGTGCTATAGCACCTTCTGGACATAAAGGCTAGGTGCTATAGCACCTGCTGGACATAAAGGCTAGGTGATATAGCACCTGCTGGACATAAAGGCTAGGTGATATAGCACCTGCTGGACATAAAGGCTAGGTGATATAGCACCTGCTGGACATAAAGGCTAGGTGATATAGCACCTGCTGGACATAAAGGCTAGGTGATATAGCACCTGCTGGACATAAAGGCTAGGTGCTATAGCACCTGCTGGACATAAAGGCTAGGTGCTATAGCACCTGCTGGACATAAAGGCTAGGTGCTATAGCACCTGCTGGACATAAAGGCTAGGTGATATAGCACCTGCTGGACATAAAGGCTAGGTGATATAGCACCTGCTGGACATAAAGGCTAGGTGATATAGCACCTGCTGGACATAAAGGCTAGGTGATATAGCACCTGCTGGACATAAAGGCTAGGTGATATAGCACCTGCTGGACATAAAGGCTAGGTGATATAGCACCTGCTGGACATAAAGGCTAGGTGCTATAGCACCTGCTGGACATAAAGGCTAGGTGATATAGCACCTGCTGGACATAAAGGCTAGGTGCTATAGCATAAAGGCTAGGTGCTATAGCATAAAGGCTAGGTGCTATAGCATAAAGGCTAGTGCTAGTTTGCATCGCTACAGTCTGTTATACATCCATGCACATAAAAGAAGGGGTCTATTGTTCGTGCGGTGAGCAGCTCTGATCCCCCTGTGCTGTTGAGGGATTTTTATGGCTCAAAATGTTTGATTTATATCCCCATTTGTCTGTCATGTACATTGTATGTTATTTACATTTCTTCCTCTGAATAAAACAAGGCCACATGTTACTTAAAGCCAATGGGTATCATGCGTTTTGGTGTGTTTGATGCGTTGTAAGACTTAGAAAGATATGAAGTGTTTTATTGTTCTGTTCTCTCTCCAGTGGCGGCCCCCCAGGTGGGCATGGTTATGGGGCCCCTCAGGGCTGGGGAAACACCTTCCAGCAGTGGCAGGCCCCTGGAGGGCCACACGACCCCAGTGAGTAGACACGGCTTCATATACACTGGTCTGGAACTCTCAGGCACTTTCCCTCCTGGTCAATAAATTTTTCCCTGAACTGTCCTCAACGCTCTTTCCTCTTTAACCTTCTCGTTTCCTCTCCTCACTTTTACCTTCTCCTCCCTTTCAACCCTCTTTCTCTAATCTTCCCCCCCAGACAAGGCAGCAGCAGACCCCAATGCAGCGTGGGCAGCCTACTATGCGCAGTACTACCAGCAGCAGCCAGGGGGCGCCATGCCGGGCCAGGCCCCCAACGCCCCAGCAGCTGCCCCAGTCCAGGCAGACCCCTCCCAGGCAGCCCAGACCCCTGGAGGCCAGCCAGACTACACCAAGGCCTGGGAGGAGTATTACAAGAAGATGGGCATGGGTAAGATTATCGCCATGGTTATGATCATCGCCATGGTTATGATCATCGCCATGGTTATATTGACTTTACAATGACATGTCCTATAGTGCAATAATCAATAACAATGTATCACTAGAAACAAAACACAGGATAAATAATAAATAATAGTGGATACATTTAGTAAAAATAAACCTCTAGATAATCACAGCTGGGTCAGCGCTTGCCAAACGGCGGCCATCTTGATCCAGAAGACATCCGCTAGTACCGTCCAGTCTCCAGACGTGTCAGGAGAGCCTGTGTGTCACTAGAAAATAACTGAAAGGCCTTCACACTGTATAGAGTCCTTCTACATGCCACCTTTTTTAATGGACACGTTTCATCCAGAAGATGTCCTCCAGATTTATTTCTATACAGCAGAATTGTGATCAACAAATACTATTTTCTTGTCCAAGTTCTTGATCTTAAAATCTGATCCGCTTTCCCTCCCTGTCTCTCCTCAGCCCAGCCCGGTGGAGGTGCTGCAGCAGCGCCGGCTGCAGCCGTGGCCGGGGGAGGAGCCGGCGGACAGCAGGACTACAGTGCAGCCTGGGCTGAGTACTACAGGCAGCAGGCGGCCTTCTACGGCCCTGGAGGGGCTCCGGGACAGGCTGCCACCCCACAGCAAGGACAACAGGTAACACACACACACCACTCAGCCAGGACAACAGGTCACACACACACACCACTCAGCCAGGACAACAGGTCACACACACACACCACTCAGCCTGGACAACAGGTAACACACACACACACCACTCAGCCAGGACAACAGGTCACACACACACACACCAGTCAGCCAGGACAACAGGTCACACACACACACCACTCAGCCAGGACAACAGGTCACACACACACACCACTCAGCCAGGACAACAGGTCACACACACACACCACTCAGCCAGGACAACGGGTAACACACACACACACCACTCAGCCAGGACAACAGGTCACACACACACCACTCAGCCAGGACAACAGGTCACAAATGTCATAGAAATCTGGGAACACTGGACAGTTACTTGAACTTCTCTCTCTCTCCCAGGCCCAGTGAACCAAATCCAGCCAGTCTCAAGCCTGTTAGATGCGGACCGGGAGGACTGTCTCTTCACTGCAGCCTCATCCCATCCAGCTCTCTGGACTTTTTAAATGTTTTCTTCTGGGTTTAAGTAATTCAAAAAATGTCTGGTTTTGACGGAAGCAAAACCTTAATTCCCTCCCTCCAATACACTCCCAGTACCCTCCCTCTTATCCCAGTACCCCTTCTTCTCTTCCCCTAAAAATTCCCCTTTTCTTTTTTACAAAAACTGAAAAATAACAAATTCTACGATTTTATTTTTTTGCTGATGAAATGATTGAACAACCAGGTAGGGTTGTTTTTCCTTTGTCCTCACCCTTCACCCCAACCCCTAGTGTCTGCCTGTCCTCACCCTGCATCCCAACTAGTGTCTGCCTGTCCTCACCCTGTACCCCAACTAGTGTCTGAGGAGGGGAAGAGAAGAAGAGGGGAAGATGGTAAAGAGCTCCTGCTCATTGGCCTCGCTAATACCCATCTGTAAAATACATGGACTCGCACTTCTGTCATTTGTTTGTTTTTCCTGAGGAATAAACTGTCGTCTAGCAGTGCTTTGGAGTATAACTATTACTAATATTCAGCATCAGTTTGTAAAAACGAGTTGTTTTTTTGCAAGCAAAAGGATATTTTTTTGCTTTTTAGGCTTTTATTTTCATTTTTAATTAACGTCTAGTTAAAACATTCCCTGTGTTGATGAAGTAGCAGCATTTTTTTCCCCCCTCCCCCCACCCACTTAAAATTTTACTTAGTTGATATTTTTCAGTAACTAAAGGGTGGGCCTGGGTTTGTGTGTGCCTGTGCGACTGACTGTGTGTACAAGCCCCTGTTTCTATGGATGCTTGCTACAGTGTGTGCCTGCTTGTTATGTTGGTTGTTTTGGCACAGTTTGTGTCCCCGAGGCCCCCGTCCCCTTGCTGACTTCAGATCAGATTGCTGCATCATCAGATGGGATACCTTTTATTTTTCCTCGTGTTCCAAGAAGTCGTTATGTGTTGTATGCCTTTTTTTTTTTTTTTTACTTTTTACTGCTTGTTTTTAAAAACTTCACAATAAAAAAATAAATAAGTATTGAGATACTTGGAGGATTGAATGTTTTGTTGCACATAGTTTCAACAATATCACTACAAACTTAATTTGTGACAAAAACAATCATATTGTTCACCCTATAACCAATCACATGCTGGGAGATTTGTTTTCGTTTTTGACTTACGTTCATGTATGCCAATCGGACTGCTCGCACCATGATCGAGAACCAATGGGAAGGCCATGGGTCGGGAGGTAGGCGGGGCCCAGTGAACATTACGGCGGAAAATGGCGCCCAGCTCGAAATCAGAAAAGGACGGTAACAAACAAACGCAGAGAAAACACAAAGAACATGTCGTCAAGCTTCTGAACCGTGGAAAGGTATGCAACAAACTAGACAAGAGAATGGCACGAGCATGGCTTTGACGAAGAATGTGAAGTCGCAGGGTCAATGTCTCGATAGTGCCAGACCCTGCGGATGCTAGCTAGTTAACGCGTTTTTAAGCACCAACGTTAGCTAGCAGGCTGACTCGTTAACAAGCCACCTTGGCCAAAACCTAGCTACCATCTATGATAACTAAGTTATCCAGCTGGTTGCTATATTGTGTGAGGGAATGTTGCTAGCTAGTTAACCGTCTACCCCAAGCCACTTAGCTAGCTAACGTTTGTTGAACCGAGCAGTAAGCCAGCTAGCGCACGTTACCTGTTTATTTCGCATTCACTAACGCAACAAGCTAACGCGCCAATTGACTAGTTTTGCATTTGTAGTCGCCGCTTGCTATTTCAGATCACTATGCACGGCATGATTCCTCTGTGTTGCAATGTTTTTCAATTCTGGTCTTGGGGACTGCTGGCCTTCTGTTTCAGCTAACGTTAAAGGTGATGCTGATCAGCGAGTTAAATCAGGTGTTAATGTTGATTTAGAACAAAACCATGCAGTGTACACCCTAGAGACCTGGATGACAGAACACTGCTGGGTGGTTGTGTAGGTAGAGTGGTTAAGACTGGTTTCCTGGACTCCTACCAAGCCTCATCCGAGTGCTGTACGTATCAAGCATCTCGGGGTAGGTGCTGATCTGAGGTCCCTCCTGTCCAAGTAATCTTACCCATAATCTGAAAGGCAAAACCGATTCTAAATCCGCTCGACTACTCTGAGATGGTTATACACACGACCCCCTGGACTAACAAGCTGTTTCAATGGAGGTTATTTATTGGGTACGTTGACCACTTTTCACTAACTTTCCACGTCCTCTCTCCTATAGTTGTCTGGCCAGTATTCTCAGCGCTTGTTCAGGAAACTACCCCCGCGCGTCTGTGTTCCCCTGAAGAACATAGTCAGCGAGGAGTTCCTCAGAGCAGGGTGAGTGTTTTGGAAGAGTGTCTTTCTACAATGTAGAAAATAGTGATAATGACGACAAAAAACTTGAGTGAGTAGGTGTGTCCTAACTTTACACAGATACTGTGTGTGTGTATATACAGTACCAGTCAAAAGTTTGGGTTTTATTTGTACTGTTTTCTACATTGTATAATAACAGTGAAGACATCAAAACTATGAAATAAAACACGGAATCATATAGTAACCAAAAAAATATACATATATTTGAGATTCTTCAAAGTAGCCACCCTTTGCTTGGTGACAGCTTTGCACACTCTTGGCATTCTCTCAACCAGCAACAGTCTCGAAGGAGTTCCCACATATGCTGAGCACTTGTTGGATGCTTTTCCTTCGCTCTGCCATCCAACTCATCCCAAACCATCTCAATTGGGTTGAGGTTGGGTGATTGTGGAGGCCAGGTCATCTGATGCAGCACTCCATCACTTTCCTTCTTGGTCTAATAGCCCTAACACATCTTAAAGGTGTGTTTTGGGTCATTGTTGTGTTGAAAAACAAATGATAGTCCCACTAAGTGCAAACCAGATGGCATGTCATATCTCTGCAGAATGCTGTGGTAGCCCTGCTAGTTAAGTGTGCCTTGAATTCTAAATAAATCACAGTGTCACCAGCAAAGCACCATCACAACACCACCTCTGTTTCAGAGTGGGAACCACACATATGGAGATCATCCGTTCACCTACTCTGCGTCTTACAAAGACACAGCGGTTGTAACCAAACATCTCAAATTTTGACTCATCAGACCAAAGGACAGATTACCACCGGTCTAATGTCCATTACTCGTGTTTCTTGGCCCAAGCAAGTCTCATCTTCTTATTGGTGTCCTTTAGTATTGGTTTCTTTGCAGCAATTCAACCATGAAGGCCTGATTCACAGTCTCCTCTGAACAGTTGATGTTGAAATGTCTGTTACTTGAACTCTGTGAAGCATATATTTGGGCTGCAATTTCTGAGGCTGTTAAGTCAATTTAACTTATTCTCTGCAACAGAGGTAACTCAGGTCCTTCCTTTCCTGTGGCGGTCCTCATGAGAGCCAGTTTCATCATAGTGCTTCATGGTTTTTGCGACTGCACATGAAGAAACTTTCAAAGTTCTTGACATTTTCCAGATTGAGTAAACCTTCATGTCTTAAAGGAATGATGGATTGTCATTTGTCTTTGCTTATTTGAGCTGTTCTTGCCCAAATATGGACTTGGTCTTTCCCAAATAGGGTTATGTTCTGTATGTCACCCCTACCTCGTCACAACACAACTGATTGGATCAAACACTTTAAGAAGGAAAGAAATTCCACAAAATAACTTAACAAGGCACACCTGTTAATTTGAAGCTGGTTGAGAGAATGCCAAGTGTGCAAAGGGTGGCTACTTTGAAGAATCTCAAATATAAAATATATTTTGATTTGTTGATCACTTTTTTGGGGGGGGTTTACTACATGATTCCATATGTGTTATTTCATAGTTTTGTTGTCTTCACTATAATTCCACAATAAAATAAAGAAAAACCCTGGGATGAGTAGGTGTCCAAACCTTTGACTGTTGCTGTGTATATGTATATACACTACAGTTCAAACATTTGACTTACTGTGTGTGTGTGTGTGTGTATATACACTATACAGTTCAAAAGTTTGGGGTCACTTATACATTGCTGCCCAGAAGGCCAGCATCCCGGAGTCTCCTCTTCACTGTTGACGTTGAGACTGGTGTTTTGCGGGTACTATTTAATGAAGCTGCCAGTTGAGGACTTGTGAGGTGTCTGTTTCTCAAACTAGACACTCTAATGTACTTGTCTTCTTGCTCAGTTGTGCACCGGGGCCTCCCACTCCTCTTTCAATTCTGGTTAGAGCCAGTTTGCGATCATTACTGGCTGAATCCAAGGCTTGACATAACAGAATGCTGCGACCGAAGGGAGAAGAGACAACCAATTTGCTAGTTACAGCATCAGCGGGCGCTCTGGGAAGAGCGGAGAGTGCAATGGCAGTTTGCCAGTTAACTTACAGCAGCGCGTCCCCTGAATGATAACGAAGAGGTAACGTTAGGGGAGAAGCCTGTCCACGGAGACGGGGGTGGTTAGGTAAGAAGCCTGTCCACGGAGACAGGGGTGAAGAGGTAATGTTAGGTGAGAAGCCTGACCACAGAGACGGGGGTGAAGAGGTAACGTTAGGTGAGAAGCCTGACCACTGAGACGGGGGTGAAGAGGTAACGTTAGGTGAGAAGCCTGACCACGGAGACTGGGGTGAAGAGGTAACGTTAGGTGAGAAGCCTGACCACGGAGACGGGGGTGAAGAGGTAACGTTAGGTGAGAAGCCTGACTACGGAGACGGGGGTGGTTAGGTGAGAAGCCTGACCACGGAGACTGGGGTGAAGAGGTAACGTTAGGTGAGAAGCCTGACCACGGAGACGGGGGTGGTTAGGTGAGAAGCCTGACCACGGAGACTGGGGTGAAGAGGTAACGTTAGGTGAGAAGCCTGACCACGGAGACGGGGGTGAAGAGATAACGTTAGGTGAGAAGCCTGACCATGGAGACTGGGGTGAAGAGGTAACGTTAGGTGAGAAGCCTGACCACGGAGACGGGGGTGAAGAGGTAATGTTAGGTGAGAAGCCTGACCACGGAGACGGGGGTGAAGAGGTAATGTTAGGTGAGAAGCCTGACCACGGAGACGGGGGTGAAGAGGTAACGTTAGGTGAGAAGCCTGACCACGGAGACAGGGTGAAGAGGTAACGTTAGGTGAGAAGCCTGACCACGGAGACGGGGGTGAAGAGGTAACGTTAGGTGAGAAGCCTCACCACGGAGACAGGGGTGAGAAGGTGATGAAGCGTACTTCATGAACTGTAACCGAAAAAACAACTGTCATTTGTAAAGTTTGAGGTGAGGGAGAAAGTGTGGTGGAACAAGTATTGTTAGCATTGTTAAGTATCTTGCCATCTGGATGGAATTCTCCGTTAGCGAACCAGAGAAACATTGAGCAACATTGAGCCAACTAAACTAGTCAATTAAATAATCTCCACACACACCTTGTGACCCCACTCTCACACCCCTCCCTCTCTCACACCCCTCCCTCTCTCTTGTTCCAGACACATCTTCCTGGGGTTCACTAAGTGTGGTCGTTACGTGCTGTCCTACACCAGTGACTGTGGAGAGGACGATGACTTCTCCTTCTACACCTATCACCTCTACTGGTGGGAGTTCAACCTACACAGCAGACTCAAACAGGTAGGTTGGACTGTCCGTGTGGCCTGGAGGGATGTGGGCCTGTAGAGCAGACCTACTACAGTACATGGACCGACTGGGAACCATCTCCAGGACCGTCCGTGTGGCCTGAAGGGATGTGGGCCTGTAGAGCAGACCTACTACAGTACATGGGCTGACTGGAAGTGGTCTCCAGTCCTTATAGCAGTAATGAGGTGGATGATGTGTTGCTGATTGGCCTGTCAACAGTTACACCAGCTACAATGGAGAGGAGATGGAGATGATTTCATCCCTCCTTCATCATTCTGTTGTCTCATTGTGCCCTTTTTTAAAAACTTATCATCTCTTCATCTCTCTTCTCTCTCTCCATCCACCTCCTCTCCATCCACTTCCTCTCCATCCACTTCCTCTCCATCCACCTCCTCTCCATCCACCTCCTCTCCATCCACCTCCTCTCCACCTCCCCTCTCTCCACCTCCCCTCTCTCCACCTCCTCTCCATCCCCTCTCTCCATCCCCTCTCTCCACCCACCACCTCCTCTCCATCCACCTCTCTCTCCACCTCCTCTCTCTCTCCATCCACCTCCTCTCTCTCTCCATCCACCTCCTCTCTCTCTCCATCCACCTCCTCTCTCTCTCCATCCACCTCCTCTCTCTCTCCATCCACCTCCTCTCTCTCTCCATCCACCTCCTCTCTCTCTCCATCCACCTCCTCTCTCTCTCTCTCTCCATCCACCTCCTCTCTCTCTCTCTCTCCATCCACCTCCTCTCTCTCTCTCTCTCCATCCACCTCCTCTCTCTCTCTCTCTCCATCCACCTCCTCTCTCTCTCTCTCTCCACCCACCTCCTCTCTCTCTCTCTCCACCCACCTCCTCTCTCTCTCTCTCCATCTCCCTCAGGTGCACCATGTGCGTCTGTTTACAGGTGAGGACATCTACAGTGATCTCTACCTGACAGTGTGTGAGTGGCCCAACGACCACTCCAAGATCGTCATCTTTGGCTTCAAGTAAGACATCAAGCCAGCGTACATTTGGTCTTTGTAGAGATGATGTCTGTGATCAGATCAGTGACTGGGCATTTCTGCATGTTCTCTCTCTCCCTCCCTCCCTCATCTCTCTTTCCCCTCCAACATCCCTACACTCTACCCACCCTTCCCCATACTCTCTCTCTCCCTCCCTCTCTCTCTCTCCCTCCCTCATCTCTCTTTTCCCTCCAACACCCCTACACTCTACCCACCCTTCCCCATACTCTCTCTCTCCCTCCCTCCCTCATCTCTCTTTTCCTTCCAACACCCCTACACGCTACACACCCTTCCCCATACTCTCTCTCTCCCTCCCTCTCTCTCTCTCCCTCCCTCATCTCTCTTTCCCCTCCAACATCCCTACACTCTACCCACCCTTCCCCATACTCTCTCTCTCCCTCCCTCATCTCTCTTTCCCTCCAACACCCCTATACTCTACACACCCTTCCCCATACTCTCTCTCTCTCCCTCTCTCTCTCCCTCCCTCATCTCTCTTTCCCTCCAACACCCCTACACTCTACACACCCTTCCCCATACTCTCTCTCTCTCCCTCTCTCTCTCCCTCCCTCATCTCTCTTTCCCTCCAACATCCCTACACTCTACCCACCCTTCCCCATACTCCCTCCCTCTCTCTCTCTCTCTCCCTCCCTCATCTCTCTTTTCCCTCCAACACCCCTACACTCTACCCACCCTTCCCCATACTCTCTCTCTCTCCCTCCCTCATCTCTCTTTCCCCTCCAACACCCCTACACTCTACCCACCCTTCCCCATACTCTTCTCTCTCCCCCTCTCTGTGTCAGTACTCGTAGCTCCAGCTCAGTGTTGATGAATCTGATGATGAGTGATGAGAACAACAGAGATATCTACATCACCATCGCCTCCATGCCTCCTCTCAGACCCTGCTCTCAATGCTGCCCTCCAAATACCTCTACCATACGCACAGGTACACACATACACACATATACACACACACATGGCTATATGTTGAACAGTCTCTCTCTCCCTCTCTCTCTCTAGGTAGTGGAGAGTGTCTGGAACATGGCTATATGTTGAACAGTCTCTCTCTAGGTAGTGGAGAGTGTCTTGAACATGGTTATATGTTGAACAGTCTCTCTAGGTAGTGGAGAGTGTCTGGAACATGGTCTCTCTCTCTAGGTAGTGGAGAGTGTCTGGAACATGGCTATATGTTGAACAGTCTCTCTCTCTCTCTCTCTCTCTCTCTCTAGGTAGTGGAGAGTGTCTGGAACATGGTCTCTCTCTCTAGGTAGTGGAGAGTGTCTGGAACATGGTCTCTCTCTCTAGGTAGTGGAGAGTGTCTGGAACATGGTCTCTCTCTCTAGGTAGTGGAGAGTGTCTGGAACATGGTCTCTCTCTCTAGGTAGTGGAGAGTGTCTGGAACATGGCTATATGTTGAACAGTCTCTCTCTCTCTCTCTCTCTAGGTAGTGGAGAGTGTCTGGAACATGGTTATATGTTGAACAGTCTCTCTCTCTAGGTAGTGGAGAGTGTCTGGAACATGGTCTCTCTCTCTAGGTAGTGGAGAGTGTCTGGAACATGGCTATATGTTGAACAGTCTCTCTCTCTCTAGGTAGTGGAGAGTGTCTGGAACATGGTCTCTCTCTCTAGGTAGTGGAGAGTGTCTGGAACATGGCTATATGTTGAACAGTCTCTCTCTCTCTAGGTAGTGGAGAGTGTCTGGAACATGGCTATATGTTGAACAGTCTCTCTCTCTCTCTAGGTAGTGGAGAGTGTCTGGAACATGGCTATATGTTGAACAGTCTCTCTCTCTCTCTCTCTAGGTAGTGGAGAGTGTCTGGAACATGGCTATATGTTGAACAGCCTCTCTAGGTAGTGGAGAGTGTCTGGAACATGGCTATATGTTGAACAGTCTCTCTCTCTCTAGGTAGTGGAGAGTGTCTGGAACAGGGTTATATGTTGAACAGTCTCTCTCTCTAGGTAGTGGAGAGTGTCTGGAACAGGGTTATATGTTGAACAGTCTCTCTCTCTAGGTAGTGGAGAGTGTCTGGAACATGGTTATATGTTGAACAGTCTCTCTCTAGGTAGTGGAGAGTGTCTGGAACATGGTCTCTCTCTCTCTCTCTAGGTAGTGGAGAGTGTCTGGAACATGGCTATATGTTGAACAGTCTCTCTCTCTAGGTAGTGGAGAGTGTCTGGAACATGGCTATATGTTGAACAGTCTCTCTAGGTAGTGGAGAGTGTCTGGAACATGGTCTCTCTCTCTAGGTAGTGGAGAGTGTCTGGAACATGGTCTCTCTCTCTAGGTAGTGGAGAGTGTCTGGAACATGGTCTCTCTCTCTCTAGGTAGTGGAGAGTGTCTGGAACATGGCTATATGTTGAACAGTCTCTCTCTCTCTAGGTAGTGGAGAGTGTCTGGAACATGGCTATATGTTGAACAGTCTCTCTCTAGGTAGTGGAGAGTGTCTGGAACATGGTCTCTCTCTCTCTAGGTAGTGGAGAGTGTCTGGAACATGGCTATATGTTGAACAGTCTCTCTCTCTAGGTAGTGGAGAGTGTCTGGAACATGGTCTCTCTCTCTAGGTAGTGGAGAGTGTCTGGAACATGGCTATATGTTGAACAGTCTCTCTAGGTAGTGGAGAGTGTCTGGAACATGGTCTCTCTCTCTAGGTAGTGGAGAGTGTCTGGAACATGGCTATATGTTGAACAGTCTCTCTCTCTCTAGGTAGTGGAGAGTGTCTGGAACATGGTCTCTCTCTCTAGGTAGTGGAGAGTGTCTGGAACATGGTCTCTCTCTCTAGGTAGTGGAGAGTGTCTGGAACATGGCTATATGTTGAACAGTCTCTCTCTCTCTAGGTAGTGGAGAGTGTCTGGAACATGGTCTCTCTCTCTCTAGGTAGTGGAGAGTGTCTGGAACATGGCTATATGTTGAACAGTCTCTCTCTCTCTAGGTAGTGGAGAGTGTCTGGAACATGGTCTCTCTCTCTCTAGGTAGTGGAGAGTGTCTGGAACATGGCTATATGTTGAACAGTCTCTCTCTCTCTAGGTAGTGGAGAGTGTCTGGAACATGGTCTCTCTCTCTAGGTAGTGGAGAGTGTCTGGAACATGGCTATATGTTGAACAGTCTCTCTCTCTCTAGGTAGTGGAGAGTGTCTGGAACATGGTCTCTCTCTCTAGGTAGTGGAGAGTGTCTGGAACATGGCTATATGTTGAACAGTCTCTCTCTCTCTCTAGGTAGTGGAGAGTGTCTGGAACATGGTTATATGTTGAACAGTCTCTCTCTCTCTCTCTAGGTAGTGGAGAGTGTCTGGAACATGGTCTCTCTCTCTCTAGGTAGTGGAGAGTGTCTGGAACATGGTTATATGTTGAACAGTCTCTCTCTCTCTCTAGGTAGTGGAGAGTGTCTGGAACATGGTCTCTCTCTCTCTAGGTAGTGGAGAGTGTCTGGAACATGGTTATATGTTGAACAGTCTCTCTCTAGGTAGTGGAGAGTGTCTGGAACATGGTCTCTCTCTCTCTAGGTAGTGGAGAGTGTCTGGAACATGGCTATATGTTGAACAGTCGGTACCAGGTGGTCTATCCCTTCCCCACCTTCCAGCCTGCCTTCCAGCTGAAGAAAGACCAGGTGATCTTCCTCAACACCTCCTATTCCCTGGTGGCCTGCTCTGTGTCCCTCTGTCCAGGTAGGAGACAATGCAAACACACACTTCACCTTTCTGGTTCAGTTTAATTTCTCTCTACCCCTTCTCTCTTTCTGTCTCGTTCATTTTCCCTCTAAGTCCCCTGTGGGATATTACTAAGTCCCCTGTGGGATATTACTAAGTCCCCTGTGGGATATTACTAAGTCCCCTGTGGGATATTACTAAGTCCCCTGTGGGTTATTACTAAGTCCCCTGTGGGATATTACTGAGTCCCCTGTGGGATATTACTGAGTCCCCTGTGGGATATTACTGAGTCCCCTGTGGGATATTACTGAGTCCCCTGTGGGATATTACTGAGTCCCCTGTGGGATATTACTGAGTCCCCTGTGGGATATTACTGAGTCCCCTGTGGGATATTACTGAGTCCCCTGTGGGATATTACTGAGTCCCCTGTGGGATATTACTGAGTCCCCTGTGGGATATTACTGAGTCCCCTGTGGGATATTACTGAGTCCCCTGTGGGATATTACTGAGTCCCCTGTGGGATATTACTGAGTCCCCTGTGGGATATTACTGAGTCCCCTGTGGGATATTACTGAGTCCCCTGTGGGATATTACTGAGTCCCCTGTGGGATATTACTGAGTCCCCTGTGGGATATTACTGAGTCCCCTGTGGGATATTACTGAGTCCCCTGTGGGATATTACTGAGTCCCCTGTGGGATATTACTGAGTCCCCTGTGGGATATTACTGAGTCCCCTGTGGGATGTTACTGAGTCCCCTGTGGGATGTTACTGAGTCCCCTGTGGGATGTTACTGAGTCCCCTGTGGGATGTTACTGAGTCCCCTGTGGGATGTTACTGAGTCCCCTGTGGGATGTTACTGAGTCCCCTGTGGGATGTTACTGAGTCCCCTGTGGGATGTTACTGAGTCCCCTGTGGGATGTTACTGAGTCCCCTGTGGGATGTTACTGAGTCCCCTGTGGGATGTTACTGAGTCCCCTGTGGGATGTTACTGAGTCCCCTGTGGGATGTTACTGAGTCCCCTGTGGGATGTTACTGAGTCCCCTGTGGGATGTTACTGAGTCCCCTGTGGGATGTTACTGAGTCCCCTGTGGGATGTTACTGAGTCCCCTGTGGGATGTTACTGAGTCCCCTGTGGGATGTTACTGAGTCCCCTGTGGGATGTTACTGAGTCCCCTGTGGGATGTTACTGAGTCCCCTGTGGGATGTTACTGAGTCCCCTGTGGGATGTTACTGAGTCCCCTGTGGGATGTTACTGAGTCCCCTGTGGGATGTTACTGAGTCCCCTGTGGGATGTTACTGAGTCCCCTGTGGGACGTTACTGAGTCCCCTGTGGGACGTTACTGAGTCTCGTCTCCTGTGTTGTCAGCAGGTGAGCAGGGTCATTCCTCTCAGATCCTGTTCAGAAAGAGAGCCACAGCCCCCACCTTAGAACATCAAACCCCTCCATCGCCCTCTTCATCCTCTTCCTCTCACGGGTCTCCTGACAGCCGCCTGCTAACTGCCAAACCAAGCCCCGCCCCTCTTTCCCCTAGCCAATCACAAGCTGCCGCCCGGGCGCGAGAGTTCGCCGCCGACCTCTTCAGACGTGCCCAGGGAGGAGGGAGAGAAAACGAGGGAGGGGAGAGGAGAGGGAATCCGGAGGGGAGCGAAGTAGGAGAGGAGGCCGTCGTGACTGAGAGAGAAGGGGTGAGCGTGGAGAGGGACAGAGAACAGAGGGAAGACACACAAACGGATCAACTGACTAGCGCACCACAGACTTCCACTTCAGCTGGGAACCAAAGTTTGTTGCGACCTTTGCCGGAGGACTCTATTCAGTGTAGTGCGATGACGTCTCCTGCCTCCTCCTCCTCGTCCCCCCCCACTCCTCATTCTTCTCAGGAAGCAGGCTGCAGCGAGCCGGGATATGTCAACTACACCCGCTTGCAGTACCGCATGCCACAGCCGGGGGCGCCAGAGCAGGATGCAGGAGGTGAGACAGACACACTGTAGAAGTTTTCACATGTAACACACAATGTGCTTGGTCATGTAAATAGGAAGCTGAAACTCCTCCCTTTATTTCTGTCTCGCCCTCTATTTCTGCTCACCCCTCACTCTATCCCTCTCTCTCATTCTTCCTTCTCTCCCTCTCTTCCCTCTCTCATTCTTCCTTCTCTCCCTCTCTCATTCTTCCTTCTCTCCCTCTCTCATTCTTCCTTCTCTCCCTCTCTCATTCTTCCTTCTCTCCCTCTCTCATTCTTCCTTCTCTCCCTCTCTCATTCTTCCTTCTCTCCCTCTCTCATTCTTCCTTCTCTCCCTCTCTCATTCTTCCTTCTCTCCCTCTCTCATTCTTCCTTCTCTCCCTCTCTCATTCTTCCTTCTCTCCCTCTCTCATTCTTCCTTCTCTCCCTCTCTCATTCTTCCTTCTCTCCCTCTCTCATTCTTCCTTCTCTCCCTCTCTCACTTCCCCCTCTCCCTCTCTCACTTCCCCCTCTCTCTCTTCCCCCTCGCCCCTCTCTCTTCTCTCTCCCCCCCTCTCTCTTCCCTTAATCCCTCACCCCTCCCTCTATCCATCCCTCTTCCCCCTCTCTCTCTTCCCCCTCTCTCTCTTCCCCCTCTCTCTCTTCCCCCTCTCTCTCTCTTCCCCCTCTCTCTCTCTCTTCCCCCTCTCTCTCTCTCTTCCCCCTCTCTCTCTCTCTTCCCCCTCTCTCTCTCTCTTCCCCCTCTCTCTCTCTCTTCCCCCTCTCTCTCTCTCTTCCCCCTCTCTCTCTCTCTCCCCCCTCTCTCTCTCCCCCCCCCTCTCTCTCACCCCTCACTCTCTCCCTCACCCTTCACTCTCTCCCTCACCCTTCACTCTCTCCCTCACCCCTCACTCTCTCCCTCACCCCTCACTCTCTCCCTCACCCCTCACTCTCTCCCTCACCCCTCACTCTCTCCCTCACCCCTCCCTCTATCCATCCCTCTTCCTATCTATCTTCCCTCACTCTATCCCTCCCTCTCTCGCTCCCCTCTTCTCTTTCTTCCCTCGCTCCCTCTAGGTTATGAGGATGATAAGGTCCAGCTGCCCTTCACTGTGACTGACCTGAAGGGACGCAACCTACAGCTGGTCACTGGGCCCCACAACGGACAGGTGTGTGTGTGTGTGTGTGAGAGAATAAAATCCAGCCCTACCAATTGAGATAGCTAGATCAGCAGAAGGAGAGATGTGTCTGAGACACAGGGCCTGAGTGTTAATATTTACACCTGTTGTCTTCACTTAGTATTTGGAAGGAACCCAAGTCCAGGAGACCTGCAGTAAACCAGAACATGCTAATGTCTGTGTCCTGCAGAGTGTGTGTCCTACAGAGTGTGTGTGTGTCCTACAGAGTGTGTGTGTGTCCTACAGAGTGTGTGTGTGTCCTACAGAGTGTGTGTGTGTCCTACAGAGTGTGTGTGTGTCCTACAGAGTGTGTGTGTGTCCTACAGAGTGTGTGTGTGTCCTACAGAGTGTGTGTGTGTCCTACAGAGTGTGTGTGTGTCCTACAGAGTGTGTGTGTGTCCTACAGAGTGTGTGTGTGTCCTACAGAGTGTGTGTGTGTCCTACAGAGTGTGTGTGTGTCCTACAGAGTGTGTGTGTGTCCTACAGAGTGTGTGTGTGTCCTACAGAGTGTGTGTGTGTCCTACAGAGTGTGTGTGTGTCCTACAGAGTGTGTGTGTGTGTCCTACAGAGTGTGTGTGTGTCCTACAGAGTGTGTGTGTGTCCTACAGAGTGTGTGTGTGTCCTACAGAGTGTGTGTGTGTCCTACAGAGTGTGTGTGTGTCCTACAGAGTGTGTGTGTGTCCTACAGAGTGTGTGTGTGTGTCCTACAGAGTGTGTGTGTGTGTCCTACAGAGTGTGTGTGTGTGTCCTACAGAGTGTGTGTGTGTGTCCTACAGAGTGTGTGTGTGTGTCCTACAGAGTGTGTGTGTGTGTCCTACAGAGTGTGTGTGTGTGTCCTACAGAGTGTGTGTGTGTCCTACAGAGTGTGTGTGTGTCCTACAGAGTGTGTGTGTGTCCTACAGAGTGTGTGTGTGTCCTACAGAGTGTGTGTGTGTGTGTCCTACAGAGTGTGTGTGTGTGTGTCCTACAGAGTGAGTGTGTGTGTGTCCTACAGAGTGTGTGTGTGTGTGTCCTACAGAGTGTGTGTGTGTGTCCTACAGAGTGTGTGTGTGTGTGTCCTACAGAGTGTGTGTGTGTGTGTCCTACAGAGTGTGTGTGTGTGTGTCCTACAGAGTGTGTGTGTGTGTGTCCTACAGAGTGTGTGTGTGTGTGTCCTACAGAGTGTGTGTGTGTGTGTGTGTCCTACAGAGTGTGTGTGTGTCCTACAGAGTGTGTGAGTTAATGTTTAGACCTGCAGTAAACCAGAACATGCTAATGTGTGTGTCCTACTGAGAGTGTGTGTGTGTGTGTCTGTCCTACAGAGTGTGTGTGTGGAGCAGTTGACTCTGGACTTTGAGTACCTGATCAACGAGGTGATCCGGAGCGACGCCCGCTGGGCTGCTCAGTTCTGTTCCTTCAACGACTACGACGTTGTTATACTGGAGGTACATAAATACACCATATATATATATATATATATATATATATATATATATATATATATATATATATATATATATATATATATATATATATATATATATATATATATATATATATATATATATATATATATATATATATATATATATATATACCTCTACACCTATATAGACCTATACACTATAGACTATATACACACTATAGACTATATACACACTATAGACTATATACACACTATGCACTATACACTATATATACACTATACACTATATACACACTATACACTATAGACTATATACACACTATACACTATAGACTATATACACACTATAGACTATATACACACTATACACTATATACCCACTATACACTATATACACACTATATAGACTATATACACACTATAGACTATATACACACTATACACTATATATACACTATACACTATCTATAGACTATATACACACTATACACTATAGACTATATACACACTATACACTATATACACACTACACTATATACACACTATAGACTATATATACACTATAGACTATATACACACTATACACACACTATACACTATATACACACTATACACTATAGACTATATACACACTATACACTATAGACTATATATATATATATATACACACTATACACTATAGACTATATACACACTATATACACACTATACACCATATACACACTACACACTATAGACTATATACACACTATACACTATATATACACTATATATACACTATAGACTATACACTATATATACACTATATACACACTATACACTATAGACTATATAGACACTATACACTATATACACACTATACACTATATACTATAGACTATATACACACTATAGACTATATACACACTATACACTATAGACTATATACACACTATACACTATACACTATATACACACTATACACTATACACTATATACACACTATACACTATACACTATATACACACTATACACTATAGACTATATAGACACTATACACTATACACTATATACACACTATACACTATACACTATATACACACTATACACTATATACACACTATACACTATACACTATATACACACTATACACTATATATACACTATAGACTATATAGACACTATACACTATATACACACTATACACTATATACTATAGACTATATACACACTATAGACTATATACACACTATGCACTATAGACTATATACACACTATACACTATACACTATATACACACTATACACTATAGACTATATACACACTATACACTATACACACACTATACACTATATACACACTATACACTAGACTATATACACACTATACACTATATACACACTATATACACACTATACACTATACACTATATACACACTATACACTATATACACACTATACACACTATACACTATAGACTATATACACACTACACTATAGACTATATACACACTATAGACTATATACACACTATAGACTATATACACACTATACACTATAGACCTATATATACACTATAGACCTATATACACACTATAGACCTATATACACACTATAGACCTAGATACACTATCGACATACATATATGTGCCATCTCGGGACCCATGCCACATCTTTTCAGCCTCCTGGGGGGAATAGGCGTTGTCGTGCCCTCTTCACGACTGTCTTGGTGTGTTTGGACTATTCTAGTTTGTTGTTGATGTGGACACCGAGGAACTTGAAGCTCTCAACCTGCTCCACTACAGCCCCGTCGACGAGAATGGGGGCGTGCTCAGTCCTCCTTTTCCTGTAGTCCACAATCAGCTCCTTAGTCTTGGCGACATTGAGGGAAAGGTTGTTATTCTGGCACCACAAGGCCAGGTCTCTGACGACCTCCCTATAGACTGTCTCGTCGTTGTCGGAGATAGTCCCAGGATCCTTGGCTTAGTGATGAGCTTTGAGGGTACTATGGTGTTGAACGCTGAGCTGTAGTCCATGAACAGCATTCTCACAAGTGTTATTTTGGTCCAGGTGGGAAAGGGCAATGTGGAGTGCAATAGAGATGGCGTCATCTGTGGATCTGTTTGGGCGGTATGCAAATTGGAGTGGGTCTAGGGTTTCTGGGATAATGGTGTTGATGTGAGCCATTACCAGCCTTTCAAAGCACTTCATGGCTACAGACGTGAGTGCTATTGGTCTGTAGTCATTTAGGCAGGTTGCCTTTGTTCTTGGGCACAGGGACTATGGTGGTCTGCTTGAAACATGTTGGTATTACAGACTCAATCAGGGACACTGAAACATTGAAAATGTCAGTGAAGACACCTGCCAGTTGGTCAGCACATGCCTGGAGCACACGTCCTGGTAATCCGTCTGGCCCCGCAGCTTTGTGTATGTTGACCTGTTTAAAGGTCTTACTCATGTCGGCCACGGAGAGCGTGATCACATAGTCGTCCGGAACAGCTGATGCTCTCATGCATGCCTCAGTGTTGCTTGCCTCGACGCGAGCATAAAGTGATTTAGCTCGTCTGGTAGGCTCGTGTCAGTAGGCAGCTCGCGGCTGTGCTTCCCTTTGTAGTATGTAATAGTTTGTAATCCCTGCCACATAAGACGAGCGCCGGAGCCGGTGTAGTATGATTCAATCTTAGCCCTGTATTGACGCTTTGCCTGTTTTGATGGTTCGTTGCAGGGCATAGCAGGATTTCTTGTAAGCTTCCGGGTTAGAGTCCCGCACTTTGAAAGCGGCAGCTCTACCCTTTAGCTCAGTGCGAATGTTGTCTGGAATCCATGGCTTCTGGTTGGGGTATGTACGTACAGTCACTGTGGGGATGATGTTCTCGATGCACTTATGGATCAATCCACTGACTGATGTGGTGTACTCTTCAATGCCATCGGAGAATCCCGGAACATGTTCCAGACTGTGATAGCAGACTGGGGTGCTTTTCTGCAGGAGGGACTGGTGCACTTCACAAAATATATGTCATCAGGAAGGGAAATTATGTGAATATATTGAAGCAACATCTCAAGACATCAGTTAAAGCTTGGTTGCAAATGGGTCTTCCAAATGGACAATGACCCCAAGCATGTGGCAAAATGGCTTAAGGACAACAAAGTCAAGGTATTGGAGTGGCCATCACAAAGACCTGACCTCAGTCTTGTAGAACATTTGTGGGCAGAACTGAAAAAGTGTGTGCAATCAAGGAGGCCTACAAACCTGACTCAGTTACACCAGCTCTTGTCAGGAGGAATGGGCCAAAATGCACAACTTATTGTGGGAGGCTACCTGAAATGTTTGATCCAAGTTAAACAATTTAAAGGCAATGCTGCCAAATACTAATTGAGTGTATGTAAACTTCTGACCCACTGTGATTGTGATGAAAGAATTAAAAGCTTAAATAAATCATTCTCTCTACTATTATTCTGACATTTCACATTCTTAAAATAAAGTGGTGATCCTAGCTGACCTAAAACAGGGATTTTTTTTACTGGGATTAAATGTCAGGAATTGTGAAAAACTGGGTTTAAATGTATTTGGCTAAAGTGCATGAACTTCTGACTTCATCTGTAGCTGTGTGTGTGTGAAATAGAGATATATATATATATATATATATCTCTATTTCACACACACACTATAGACATATACACACGACCCGTACCCATGCGTTCACACACAGGAGCATCAACAGACACTTAGTCTACAAGCGTGCACACTTACACACTGTGTGTGTGTATATATATATATATATACGCACACACACTCACATCTGGTCAGACGGTAATGGTGTGTATTTGTGTGTATCAGGTGTGTCCAGAGACTAACACAGTGGTGATAAACATTGGGCTGCTACTTCTGGCGTTCTCCAACCCTGAAGAGGAACACTGCAGGTAACTACACTACACACACACACACACACACACAGCTATTTTTTAGTAAAGGCATAGCCACGCTTCATCCCAGCTTGAACAAAAAATACAATTGTGGCCAGTCACCTGGTGAGGTGTTCTGGGGTCTGGAGGGCTGTTTTCCTGACTAGTCACTTGGTGAGGTGTTCTGGGGTCTGGAGGGCTGTTTTCCTCTCTAGTCACCTGGTGTTTTCCTGGCTAGTCACCTGGTGAGGTGTTCTGGGGTCTGGAGGGCTGTTTTCCTCTCTAGTCACCTGGTGAGGTGTTCTGGGGTCTGGAGGGCTGTTCTCCCTCTGTTTTCCTGACAAGTCACCTGGTGAGGTGTTCTGGGGTCTGGAGGGCTGTTCTCCCTCTGTTTTCCTGGATGTTCACCTGGTGAGGTGTTCTGGGGTCTGGAGGTCTGTTTTCCTGGCTAGTCACCTGGTGAGGTGTTCTGGGGTCTGGAGGTCTGTTTTCCTGGCTAGTCACCTGGTGAGGTGTTCTGGGGTCTGGATGGCTGTTCTCCCTCTGTTTTCCTGGATGGTCACCTGGTGAGGTGTTCTGGGGTCTGGAGGTCTGTTTTCCTCTCTAGTCACCTGGTGAGGTGTTCTGGGGTCTGGAGGGCTGTTTTCCTGGATGGTCACCTGGTGAGGTGTTCTGGGGTCTGGAGGTCTGTTTTCCTGGCTAGTCTAGTCACCTGGTGAGGTGTTCTGGGGTCTGGAGGTCTGTTTTCCTGGCTAGTCTAGTCACCTGGTGAGGTGTTCTGGGGTCTGGAGGTCTGTTTTCCTCTCTAGTCACCTGGTGAGGTGTTCTGGGGTCTGGAGGGCTGTTTTCCTGGCTAGTCACCTGGTGAGGTGTTCTGGGGTCTGGAGGTCTGTTTTCCTCTCTAGTCACCTGGTGAGGTGTTCTGGGGTCTGGAGGGCTGTTTTCCTGGCTAGTCACCTGGTGAGGTGTTCTGGGGTCTGGAGGTCTGTTTTCCTCTCTAGTCACCTGGTGAGGTATTCTGGGGTCTGGAGGGCTGTTCTCCCTCTGTTTTCCTGGATGTTCACCTGGTGAGGTGTTCTGGGGTCTGGAGGTCTGTTTTCCTGGATGGTCACCTGGTGAGGTGTTCTGGGGTCTGGAGGTCTGTTTTCCTGGCTAGTCACCTGGTGAGGTGTTCTGGGGTCTGGATGTCTGTTTTCCTCTGTTTTCCTGACTAGTCACCTGGTGAGGTGTTCTGGGGTCTGCAGGTCTGTTTTCCTGGCTAGTCACCTGGTGAGGTGTTCTGGGGTCTGGAGGGCTGTTCTCCCTCTGTTTTCCTGGATGGTCACCTGGTGAGGTGTTCTGGGGTCTGGAGGGCTGTTCTCCCTCTGTTTTCCTGGATGGTCACCTGGTGAGATGTTCTGGGGTCTGGATGGCTGTTTTCCTGACTAGTCACCTGGTGAGGTGTTCTGGGGTCTGGAGGGCTGTTTTCCTGACTAGTCACCTGGTGAGGTGTTCTGGGGTCTGGAGGGCTGTTTTCCTCTCTAGTCACCTGGTGAGGTGTTCTGGGGTCTGGAGGGCTGTTTTCCTCTCTAGTCACCTGGTGAGGTGTTCTGGGGTCTCGAGGGCTGTTTTCCTCTCTAGTCACCTGGTGAGGTGTTCTGGGGTCTGGAGGTCTGTTTTCCTGGCTAGTCACCTGGTGAGTTGTTCTGTGGTCTGGAGGGCTGTTCTCTCTCTGTTTTCCTGGATGTTCACCTGGTGAGGTGTTCTGGGGTCTGGAGGTCTGTTTTCCTGGATGGTCACCTGGTGAGGTGTTCTGGGGTCTGGAGGTCTGTTTTCCTGGCTAGTCACCTGGTGAGGTGTTCTGGGGTCTGGAGGGCTGTTCTCTCTCTGTTTTCCTGGATGTTCACCTGGTGAGGTGTTCTGGGGTCTGGAGGTCTGTTTTCCTGGATGGTCACCTGGTGAGATGTTCTGGGGTCTGGAGGGCTGTTTTCCTGGCTAGTCACCTGGTGAGGTGTTCTGGGGTCTGGAGGGCTGTTTTCCTGACTAGTCACCTGGTGAGGTGTTCTGGGGTCTGGAGGGCTGTTTTCCTCTCTAGTCACCTGGTGAGGTGTTCTGGGGTCTCGAGGGCTGTTTTCCTCTCTAGTCACCTGGTGAGGTGTTCTGGGGTCTGGAGGTCTGTTTTCCTGGCTAGTCACCTGGTGAGGTGTTCTGGGGTCTGGAGGTCTGTTTTCCTGGCTAGTCACCTGGTGAGGTGTTCTGGGGTCTGGAGGTCTGTTTTCCTCTCTAGTCACCTGGTGAGGTGTTCTGGGGTCTGGAGGGCTGTTTTCCTGGCTAGTCACCTGGTGAGGTGTTCTGGGGTCTGGAGGTCTGTTTTCCTCTCTAGTCACCTGGTGAGGTGTTCTGGGGTCTGGAGGGCTGTTTTCCTGGATGGTCACCTGGTGAGGTGTTCTGGGGTCTGGAGGTCTGTTTTCCTGGCTAGTCTAGTCACCTGGTGAGGTGTTCTGGGGTCTGGAGGTCTGTTTTCCTGGCTAGTCTAGTCACCTGGTGAGGTGTTCTGGGGTCTGGAGGTCTGTTTTCCTCTCTAGTCACCTGGTGAGGTGTTCTGGGGTCTGGAGGGCTGTTTTCCTGGCTAGTCACCTGGTGAGGTGTTCTGGGGTCTGGAGGTCTGTTTTCCTCTCTAGTCACCTGGTGAGGTGTTCTGGGGTCTGGAGGGCTGTTTTCCTGGCTAGTCACCTGGTGAGGTGTTCTGGGGTCTGGAGGTCTGTTTTCCTCTCTAGTCACCTGGTGAGGTATTCTGGGGTCTGGAGGGCTGTTCTCCCTCTGTTTTCCTGGATGTTCACCTGGTGAGGTGTTCTGGGGTCTGGAGGTCTGTTTTCCTGGCTAGTCACCTGGTGAGGTGTTCTGGGGTCTGGATGTCTGTTTTCCTCTGTTTTCCTGACTAGTCACCTGGTGAGGTGTTCTGGGGTCTGCAGGTCTGTTTTCCTGGCTAGTCACCTGGTGAGGTGTTCTGGGGTCTGGAGGGCTGTTCTCCCTCTGTTTTCCTGGATGGTCACCTGGTGAGGTGTTCTGGGGTCTGGAGGGCTGTTCTCCCTCTGTTTTCCTGGATGGTCACCTGGTGAGATGTTCTGGGGTCTGGATGGCTGTTTTCCTGACTAGTCACCTGGTGAGGTGTTCTGGGGTCTGGAGGGCTGTTTTCCTGACTAGTCACCTGGTGAGGTGTTCTGGGGTCTGGAGGGCTGTTTTCCTCTCTAGTCACCTGGTGAGGTGTTCTGGGGTCTGGAGGGCTGTTTTCCTCTCTAGTCACCTGGTGAGGTGTTCTGGGGTCTCGAGGGCTGTTTTCCTCTCTAGTCACCTGGTGAGGTGTTCTGGGGTCTGGAGGTCTGTTTTCCTGGCTAGTCACCTGGTGAGGTGTTCTGTGGTCTGGAGGGCTGTTCTCTCTCTGTTTTCCTGGATGTTCACCTGGTGAGGTGTTCTGGGGTCTGGAGGTCTGTTTTCCTGGATGGTCACCTGGTGAGGTGTTCTGGGGTCTGGAGGTCTGTTTTCCTGGCTAGTCACCTGGTGAGGTGTTCTGGGGTCTGGAGGGCTGTTCTCTCTCTGTTTTCCTGGATGTTCACCTGGTGAGGTGTTCTGGGGTCTGGAGGTCTGTTTTCCTGGATGGTCACCTGGTGAGATGTTCTGGGGTCTGGAGGGCTGTTTTCCTGGCTAGTCACCTGGTGAGGTGTTCTGGGGTCTGGAGGGCTGTTTTCCTGACTAGTCACCTGGTGAGGTGTTCTGGGGTCTGGAGGGCTGTTTTCCTCTCTAGTCACCTGGTGAGGTGTTCTGGGGTCTCGAGGGCTGTTTTCCTCTCTAGTCACCTGGTGAGGTGTTCTGGGGTCTGGAGGTCTGTTTTCCTGGCTAGTCACCTGGTGAGGTGTTCTGGGGTCTGGAGGTCTGTTTTCCTGGCTAGTCACCTGGTGAGGTGTTCTGGGGTCTGGAGGTCTGTTTTCCTCTCTAGTCACCTGGTGAGGTGTTCTGGGGTCTGGAGGGCTGTTTTCCTGGCTAGTCACCTGGTGAGGTGTTCTGGGGTCTGGAGGTCTGTTTTCCTCTCTAGTCACCTGGTGAGGTGTTCTGGGGTCTGGAGGGCTGTTCTCCCTCTGTTTTCCTGGATGGTCACCTGGTGAGGTGTTCTGGGGTCTGGAGGTCTGTTTTCCTGGCTAGTCACCTGGTGAGGTGTTCTGGGGTCTGGATGTCTGTTTTCCTCTGTTTTCCTGACTAGTCACCTGGTGAGGTGTTCTGGGGTCTGGAGGTCTGTTTTCCTGATTAGTCACCTGGTGAGGTGTTCTGGGGTCTGGAGGTCTGTTTTCCTGGGTAGTCACCTGGTGAGGTGTTCTGGGGTCTGGAGGTCTGTTTTCCTGGCTAGTCACCTGGTGAGGTGTTCTGGGGTCTGGAGGTCTGTTTTCCTGGGTAGTCACCTGGTGAGGTGTTCTGGGGTCTGGAGGGCTGTTCTCCCTCTGTTTTCCTGGATGGTCACCTGGTGAGGTGTTCTGGGATCTGGAGGGCTGTTCTCCCTCTGTTTTCCTGGATGGTCACCTGGTGAGATGTTCTGGGGTCTGGATGGCTGTTTTCCTGACTAGTCACCTGGTGAGGTGTTCTGGGGTCTGGAGGGCTGTTTTCCTGACTAGTCACCTGGTGAGGTGTTCTGGGGTCTGGAGGGCTGTTTTCCTCTCTAGTCACCTGGTGAGGTGTTCTGGGGTCTCGAGGGCTGTTTTCCTCTCTAGTCACCTGGTGAGGTGTTCTGGGGTCTGGAGGGCTGTTTTCCTGACTAGTCACCTGGTGAGGTGTTCTGGGGTCTGGAGGGCTGTTTTCCTCTCTAGTCACCTGGTGAGGTGTTCTGGGGTCTCGAGGGCTGTTTTCCTCTCTAGTCACCTGGTGAGGTGTTCTGGGGTCTGGAGGTCTGTTTTCCTGGATGGTCACCTGGTGAGGTGTTCTGGGGTCTGGAGGTCTGTTTTCCTGGCTAGTCACCTGGTGAGGTGTTCTGGGGTCTGGAGGTCTGTTTTCCTCTGTTTTCCTGATTGGTCACCTGGTGAGGTGTTCTGGGGTCTGGAGGTCTGTTTTCCTCTCTAGTCACCTGGTGAGGTGTTCTGGGGTCTGGAGGTCTGTTTTCCTGGCTAGTCACCTGGTGAGATGTTCTGGGGTCTGCAGGTCTGTTTTCCTGGCTAGTCACCTGGTGAGGTGTTCTGGGGTCTGGAGGGCTGTTCTCCCTCTGTTTTCCTGGATGGTCACCTGGTGAGGTGTTCTGGGGTCTGGAGGGCTGTTCTCCCTCTGTTTTCCTGGATGGTCGCCTGGTGAGATGTTCTGGGGTCTGGATGGCTGTTTTCCTGACTAGTCACCTGGTGAGGTGTTCTGGGGTCTGGAGGGCTGTTTTCCTGGCTAGTCACCTGGTGAGGTGTTCTGGGGTCTGGAGGTCTGTTTTCCTGACTAGTCACCTGGTGAGGTGTTCTGGGGTCTGGAGGGCTGTTTTCCTCTCTAGTCACCTGGTGAGGTGTTCTGGGGTCTCGAGGGCTGTTTTCCTCTCTAGTCACCTGGTGAGGTGTTCTGGGGTCTGGAGGTCTGTTTTCCTGGCTAGTCACCTGGTGAGGTGTTCTGTGGTCTGGAGGGCTGTTCTCTCTCTGTTTTCCTGGATGTTCACCTGGTGAGGTGTTCTGGGGTCTGGAGGTCTGTTTTCCTGGCTAGTCACCTGGTGAGGTGTTCTGGGGTCTGGAGGTCTGTTTTCCTGGGTAGTCACCTGGTGAGGTGTTCTGGGGTCTGGAGGGCTGTTCTCCTGGCTAGTCACCTGGTGAGGTGTTCTGGGGTCTGGAGGTCTGTTTTCCTGGGTAGTCACCTGGTGAGGTGTTCTGGGGTCTGGAGGGCTGTTTTCCTCTCTAGTCACCTGGTGAGGTGTTCTGGGGTCTGGAGGTCTGTTTTCCTGGCTAGTCACCTGGTGAGGTGTTCTGGGGTCTGGAGGTCTGTTTTCCTGGATGGTCACCTGGTGAGGTGTTCTGGGGTCTGGAGGTCTGTTTTCCTGGCTAGTCACCTGGTGAGGTGTTCTGGGGTCTGGAGGTCTGTTTTCCTCTGTTTTCCTGATTGGTCACCTGGTGAGGTGTTCTGGGGTCTGGAGGTCTGTTTTCCTCTCTAGTCACCTGGTGAGGTGTTCTGGGGTCTGGAGGTCTGTTTTCCTCTCTAGTCACCTGGTGAGGTGTTCTGGGGTCTGGAGGGCTGTTTTCCTGGATGGTCACCTGGTGAGCTGTTCTGGGGTCTGGAGGTCTGTTTTCCTGGCTAGTCACCTGGTGAGGTGTTCTGGGGTCTGGAGGTCTGTTTTCCTGGCTAGTCACCTGGTGAGGTGTTCTGGGGTCTGGAGGGCTGTTCTCCCTCTGTTTTCCTGGATGGTCACCTGGTGAGGTGTTCTGGGGTCTGGAGGTCTGTTTTCCTCTCTAGTCACCTGGTGAGGTGTTCTGGGGTCTGGAGGGCTGTTTTCCTGGATGGTCACCTGGTGAGGTGTTCTGGGGTCTGGAGGTCTGTTTTCCTGGCTAGTCTAGTCACCTGGTGAGGTGTTCTGGGGTCTGGAGGTCTGTTTTCCTGGCTAGTCTAGTCACCTGGTGAGGTGTTCTGGGGTCTGGAGGTCTGTTTTCCTCTCTAGTCACCTGGTGAGGTGTTCTGGGGTCTGGAGGGCTGTTTTCCTGGCTAGTCACCTGGTGAGGTGTTCTGGGGTCTGGAGGTCTGTTTTCCTCTCTAGTCACCTGGTGAGGTGTTCTGGGGTCTGGAGGGCTGTTTTCCTGGCTAGTCACCTGGTGAGGTGTTCTGGGGTCTGGAGGTCTGTTTTCCTCTCTAGTCACCTGGTGAGGTATTCTGGGGTCTGGAGGGCTGTTCTCCCTCTGTTTTCCTGGATGTTCACCTGGTGAGGTGTTCTGGGGTCTGGAGGTCTGTTTTCCTGGATGGTCACCTGGTGAGGTGTTCTGGGGTCTGGAGGTCTGTTTTCCTGGCTAGTCACCTGGTGAGGTGTTCTGGGGTCTGGAGGTCTGTTTTCCTCTCTAGTCACCTGGTGAGGTGTTCTGGGGTCTGGATGTCTGTTTTCCTCTGTTTTCCTGACTAGTCACCTGGTGAGGTGTTCTGGGGTCTGGAGGTCTGTTTTCCTGATTAGTCACCTGGTGAGGTGTTCTGGGGTCTGGAGGTCTGTTTTCCTGGATGGTCACCTGGTGAGGTGTTCTGGGGTCTGGAGGTCTGTTTTCCTGGCTAGTCACCTGGTGAGGTGTTCTGGGGTCTGGAGGTCTGTTTACCTGGTGAGGTGTTCTGGGGTCTGGAGGGCTGTTCTCCCTCTGTTTTCCTGGATGGTCACCTGGTGAGGTGTTCTGGGGTCTGGAGGGCTGTTCTCCCTCTGTTTTCCTGGATGGTCACCTGGTGAGATGTTCTGGGGTCTGGATGGCTGTTTTCCTGACTAGTCACCTGGTGAGGTGTTCTGGGGTCTGGAGGGCTGTTTTCCTGACTAGTCACCTGGTGAGGTGTTCTGGGGTCTGGAGGGCTGTTTTCCTCTCTAGTCACCTGGTGAGGTGTTCTGGGGTCTCGAGGGCTGTTTTCCTCTCTAGTCACCTGGTGAGGTGTTCTGGGGTCTGGAGGTCTGTTTTCCTGGCTAGTCACCTGGTGAGGTGTTCTGTGGTCTGGAGGGCTGTTCTCTCTCTGTTTTCCTGGATGTTCACCTGGTGAGGTGTTCTGGGGTCTGGAGGTCTGTTTTCCTGGATGGTCACCTGGTGAGGTGTTCTGGGGTCTGGAGGTCTGTTTTCCTGGCTAGTCACCTGGTGAGGTTTTCTGGGGTCTGGAGGTCTGTTTTCCTCTGTTTTCCTGATTGGTCACCTGGTGAGGTGTTCTGGGGTCTGGAGGTCTGTTTTCCTCTCTAGTCACCTGGTGAGGTGTTCTGGGGTCTGGAGATCTGTTTTCCTGGCTAGTCACCTGGTGAGATGTTCTGGGGTCTGCAGGTCTGTTTTCCTGGCTAGTCACCTGGTGAGGTGTTCTGGGGTCTGGAGGGCTGTTCTCCCTCTGTTTTCCTGGATGGTCACCTGGTGAGGTGTTCTGGGGTCTGGAGGTCTGTTTTCCTGGATGGTCACCTGGTGAGCTGTTCTGGGGTCTGGAGGTCTGTTTTCCTGGCTAGTCACCTGGTGAGGTGTTCTGGGGTCTGGAGGTCTGTTTTCCTGGCTAGTCACCTGGTGAGGTGTTCTGGGGTCTGGAGGGCTGTTCTCCCTCTGTTTTCCTGGATGGTCACCTGGTGAGGTGTTCTGGGGTCTGGAGGTCTGTTTTCCTCTCTAGTCACCTGGTGAGGTGTTCTGGGGTCTGGAGGGCTGTTTTCCTGGATGGTCACCTGGTGAGGTGTTCTGGGGTCTGGAGGTCTGTTTTCCTGGCTAGTCTAGTCACCTGGTGAGGTGTTCTGGGGTCTGGAGGTCTGTTTTCCTGGCTAGTCTAGTCACCTGGTGAGGTGTTCTGGGGTCTGGAGGTCTGTTTTCCTCTCTAGTCACCTGGTGAGGTGTTCTGGGGTCTGGAGGGCTGTTTTCCTGGCTAGTCACCTGGTGAGGTGTTCTGGGGTCTGGAGGTCTGTTTTCCTCTCTAGTCACCTGGTGAGGTGTTCTGGGGTCTGGAGGGCTGTTTTCCTGGCTAGTCACCTGGTGAGGTGTTCTGGGGTCTGGAGGTCTGTTTTCCTCTCTAGTCACCTGGTGAGGTATTCTGGGGTCTGGAGGGCTGTTCTCCCTCTGTTTTCCTGGATGTTCACCTGGTGAGGTGTTCTGGGGTCTGGAGGTCTGTTTTCCTGGATGGTCACCTGGTGAGGTGTTCTGGGGTCTGGAGGTCTGTTTTCCTGGCTAGTCACCTGGTGAGGTGTTCTGGGGTCTGGAGGTCTGTTTTCCTCTCTAGTCACCTGGTGAGGTGTTCTGGGGTCTGGATGTCTGTTTTCCTCTGTTTTCCTGACTAGTCACCTGGTGAGGTGTTCTGGGGTCTGGAGGTCTGTTTTCCTGATTAGTCACCTGGTGAGGTGTTCTGGGGTCTGGAGGTCTGTTTTCCTGGATGGTCACCTGGTGAGGTGTTCTGGGGTCTGGAGGTCTGTTTTCCTGGCTAGTCACCTGGTGAGGTGTTCTGGGGTCTGGAGGTCTGTTTACCTGGTGAGGTGTTCTGGGGTCTGGAGGGCTGTTCTCCCTCTGTTTTCCTGGATGGTCACCTGGTGAGGTGTTCTGGGGTCTGGAGGGCTGTTCTCCCTCTGTTTTCCTGGATGGTCACCTGGTGAGATGTTCTGGGGTCTGGATGGCTGTTTTCCTGACTAGTCACCTGGTGAGGTGTTCTGGGGTCTGGAGGGCTGTTTTCCTGACTAGTCACCTGGTGAGGTGTTCTGGGGTCTGGAGGGCTGTTTTCCTCTCTAGTCACCTGGTGAGGTGTTCTGGGGTCTCGAGGGCTGTTTTCCTCTCTAGTCACCTGGTGAGGTGTTCTGGGGTCTGGAGGTCTGTTTTCCTGGCTAGTCACCTGGTGAGGTGTTCTGTGGTCTGGAGGGCTGTTCTCTCTCTGTTTTCCTGGATGTTCACCTGGTGAGGTGTTCTGGGGTCTGGAGGTCTGTTTTCCTGGATGGTCACCTGGTGAGGTGTTCTGGGGTCTGGAGGTCTGTTTTCCTGGCTAGTCACCTGGTGAGGTTTTCTGGGGTCTGGAGGTCTGTTTTCCTCTGTTTTCCTGATTGGTCACCTGGTGAGGTGTTCTGGGGTCTGGAGGTCTGTTTTCCTCTCTAGTCACCTGGTGAGGTGTTCTGGGGTCTGGAGATCTGTTTTCCTGGCTAGTCACCTGGTGAGATGTTCTGGGGTCTGCAGGTCTGTTTTCCTGGCTAGTCACCTGGTGAGGTGTTCTGGGGTCTGGAGGGCTGTTCTCCCTCTGTTTTCCTGGATGGTCACCTGGTGAGGTGTTCTGGGGTCTGGAGGTCTGTTTTCCTGGATGGTCACCTGGTGAGCTGTTCTGGGGTCTGGAGGTCTGTTTTCCTGGCTAGTCACCTGGTGAGGTGTTCTGGGGTCTGGAGGTCTGTTTTCCTGGCTAGTCACCTGGTGAGGTGTTCTGGGGTCTGGAGGGCTGTTCTCCCTCTGTTTTCCTGGATGGTCACCTGGTGAGGTGTTCTGGGGTCTGGAGGTCTGTTTTCCTCTCTAGTCACCTGGTGAGGTGTTCTGGGGTCTGGAGGGCTGTTTTCCTGGATGGTCACCTGGTGAGGTGTTCTGGGGTCTGGAGGTCTGTTTTCCTGGCTAGTCTAGTCACCTGGTGAGGTGTTCTGGGGTCTGGAGGTCTGTTTTCCTGGCTAGTCTAGTCACCTGGTGAGGTGTTCTGGGGTCTGGAGGTCTGTTTTCCTCTCTAGTCACCTGGTGAGGTGTTCTGGGGTCTGGAGGGCTGTTTTCCTGGCTAGTCACCTGGTGAGGTGTTCTGGGGTCTGGAGGTCTGTTTTCCTCTCTAGTCACCTGGTGAGGTGTTCTGGGGTCTGGAGGGCTGTTTTCCTGGCTAGTCACCTGGTGAGGTGTTCTGGGGTCTGGAGGTCTGTTTTCCTCTCTAGTCACCTGGTGAGGTATTCTGGGGTCTGGAGGGCTGTTCTCCCTCTGTTTTCCTGGATGTTCACCTGGTGAGGTGTTCTGGGGTCTGGAGGTCTGTTTTCCTGGATGGTCACCTGGTGAGGTGTTCTGGGGTCTGGAGGTCTGTTTTCCTGGCTAGTCACCTGGTGAGGTGTTCTGGGGTCTGGAGGTCTGTTTTCCTCTCTAGTCACCTGGTGAGGTGTTCTGGGGTCTGGATGTCTGTTTTCCTCTGTTTTCCTGACTAGTCACCTGGTGAGGTGTTCTGGGGTCTGGAGGTCTGTTTTCCTGATTAGTCACCTGGTGAGGTGTTCTGGGGTCTGGAGGTCTGTTTTCCTGGATGGTCACCTGGTGAGGTGTTCTGGGGTCTGGAGGTCTGTTTTCCTGGCTAGTCACCTGGTGAGGTGTTCTGGGGTCTGGAGGTCTGTTTACCTGGTGAGGTGTTCTGGGGTCTGGAGGGCTGTTCTCCCTCTGTTTTCCTGGATGGTCACCTGGTGAGGTGTTCTGGGGTCTGGAGGGCTGTTCTCCCTCTGTTTTCCTGGATGGTCACCTGGTGAGATGTTCTGGGGTCTGGATGGCTGTTTTCCTGACTAGTCACCTGGTGAGGTGTTCTGGGGTCTGGAGGGCTGTTTTCCTGACTAGTCACCTGGTGAGGTGTTCTGGGGACTGGAGGGCTGTTTTCCTCTCTAGTCACCTGGTGAGGTGTTCTGGGGTCTCGAGGGCTGTTTTCCTCTCTAGTCACCTGGTGAGGTGTTCTGGGGTCTGGAGGTCTGTTTTCCTGGCTAGTCACCTGGTGAGGTGTTCTGTGGTCTGGAGGGCTGTTCTCTCTCTGTTTTCCTGGATGTTCACCTGGTGAGGTGTTCTGGGGTCTGGAGGTCTGTTTTCCTGGATGGTCACCTGGTGAGGTGTTCTGGGGTCTGGAGGTCTGTTTTCCTGGCTAGTCACCTGGTGAGGTTTTCTGGGGTCTGGAGGTCTGTTTTCCTCTGTTTTCCTGATTGGTCACCTGGTGAGGTGTTCTGGGGTCTGGAGGTCTGTTTTCCTCTCTAGTCACCTGGTGAGGTGTTCTGGGGTCTGGAGATCTGTTTTCCTGGCTAGTCACCTGGTGAGATGTTCTGGGGTCTGCAGGTCTGTTTTCCTGGCTAGTCACCTGGTGAGGTGTTCTGGGGTCTGGAGGGCTGTTCTCCCTCTGTTTTCCTGGATGGTCACCTGGTGAGGTGTTCTGGGGTCTGGAGGTCTGTTTTCCTGGATGGTCACCTGGTGAGGTGTTCTGGGGTCTGGAGGTCTGTTTTCCTGGCTAGTCACCTGGTGAGGTGTTCTGGGGTCTGGAGGTCTGTTTTCCTGGATGGTCACCTGGTGAGGTGTTCTGGGGTCTGGAGGTCTGTTTTCCTGGCTAGTCACCTGGTGAGGTGTTCTGGGGTCTGGAGGTCTGTTTTCCTCTGTTTTCCTGATTGGTCACCTGGTGAGGTGTTCTGGTGTCTGGAGGTCTGTTTTCCTCTCTAGTCACCTGGTGAGGTGTTCTGGGGTCTGGAGGTCTGTTTTCCTCTCTAGTCACCTGGTGAGGTGTTCTGGGGTCTGGAGGGCTGTTTTCCTGGATGGTCACCTGGTGAGCTGTTCTGGGGTCTGGAGGTCTGTTTTCCTGGCTAGTCACCTGGTGAGGTGTTCTGGGGTCTGGAGGTCTGTTTTCCTGGCTAGTCACCTGGTGAGGTGTTCTGGGGTCTGGAGGGCTGTTCTCCCTCTGTTTTCCTGGATGGTCACCTGGTGAGGTGTTCTGGGGTCTGGAGGTCTGTTTTCCTCTCTAGTCACCTGGTGAGGTGTTCTGGGGTCTGGAGGGCTGTTTTCCTGGATGGTCACCTGGTGAGGTGTTCTGGGGTCTGGAGGTCTGTTTTCCTGGCTAGTCTAGTCACCTGGTGAGGTGTTCTGGGGTCTGGAGGTCTGTTTTCCTGGCTAGTCTAGTCACCTGGTGAGGTGTTCTGGGGTCTGGAGGTCTGTTTTCCTGGCTAGTCACCTGGTGAGGTGTTCTGGGGTCTGGAGGTCTGTTTTCCTCTCTAGTCACCTGGTGAGGTGTTCTGGGGTCTGGAGGGCTGTTTTCCTGGATGGTCACCTGGTGAGCTGTTCTGGGGTCTGGAGGTCTGTTTTCCTGGCTAGTCACCTGGTGAGGTGTTCTGGGGTCTGGAGGTCTGTTTTCCTGGCTAGTCACCTGGTGAGGTGTTCTGGGGTCTGGAGGGCTGTTCTCCCTCTGTTTTCCTGGATGGTCACCTGGTGAGGTGTTCTGGGGTCTGGAGGTCTGTTTTCCTCTCTAGTCACCTGGTGAGGTGTTCTGGGGTCTGGAGGGCTGTTTTCCTGGATGGTCACCTGGTGAGGTGTTCTGGGGTCTGGAGGTCTGTTTTCCTGGCTAGTCTAGTCACCTGGTGAGGTGTTCTGGGGTCTGGAGGTCTGTTTTCCTGGCTAGTCTAGTCACCTGGTGAGGTGTTCTGGGGTCTGGAGGTCTGTTTTCCTGGCTAGTCACCTGGTGAGGTGTTCTGGGGTCTGGAGGTCTGTTTTCCTCTCTAGTCTCCTGGTGAGGTGTTCTGGGGTCTGGAGGGCTGTTTTCCTGGCTAGTCACCTGGTGAGGTGTTCTGGGGTCTGGAGGTCTGTTTTCCTCTCTAGTCACCTGGTGAGGTGTTCTGGGGTCTGGAGGGCTGTTTTCCTCTCTAGTCACCTGGTAAGGTATTCTGGGGTCTGGAGGGCTGTTCTCCCTCTGTTTTCCTGGATGTTCACCTGGTGAGGTGTTCTGGGGTCTGGAGGTCTGTTTTCCTGGATGGTCACCTGGTGAGGTGTTCTGGGGTCTGGAGGTCTGTTTTCCTGGCTAGTCACCTGGTGAGGTGTTCTGGGGTCTGGATGTCTGTTTTCCTCTGTTTTCCTGACTAGTCACCTGGTGAGGTGTTCTGGGGTCTGCAGGTCTGTTTTCCTGGCTAGTCACCTGGTGAGGTGTTCTGGGGTCTGGAGGGCTGTTCTCCCTCTGTTTTCCTGGATGGTCACCTGGTGAGGTGTTCTGGGGTCTGGAGGGCTGTTCTCCCTCTGTTTTCCTGGATGGTCACCTGGTGAGATGTTCTGGGGTCTGGATGGCTGTTTTCCTGACTAGTCACCTGGTGAGGTGTTCTGGGGTCTGGAGGGCTGTTTTCCTGACTAGTCACCTGGTGAGGTGTTCTGGGGTCTGGAGGGCTGTTTTCCTCTCTAGTCACCTGGTGAGGTGTTCTGGGGTCTCGAGGGCTGTTTTCCTCTCTAGTCACCTGGTGAGGTGTTCTGGGGTCTGGAGGTCTGTTTTCCTGGCTAGTCACCTGGTGAGGTGTTCTGGGGTCTGGAGGGCTGTTCTCCCTCTGTTTTCCTGGATGGTCACCTGGTGAGGTGTTCTGGGGTCTGGAGGGCTGTTCTCTCTCTGTTTTCCTGGATGTTCACCTGGTGAGGTGTTCTGGGGTCTGGAGGTCTGTTTTCCTGGATGGTCACCTGGTGAGGTGTTCTGGGGTCTGGAGGTCTGTTTTCCTGGCTAGTCACCTGGTGAGGTGTTCTGGGGTCTGGAGGGCTGTTCTCCCTCTGTTTTCCTGGATGGTCACCTGGTGAGGTGTTCTGGGGTCTGGAGGGCTGTTCTCCCTCTGTTTTCCTGGATGGTCACCTGGTGAGATGTTCTGGGGTCTGGAGGGCTGTTTTCCTGACTAGTCACCTGGTGAGGTGTTCTGGGGTCTGGAGGGCTGTTTTCCTGACTAGTCACCTGGTGAGGTGTTCTGGGGTCTGGAGGGCTGTTTTCCTCTCTAGTCACCTGGTGAGGTGTTCTGGGGTCTCGAGGGCTGTTTTCCTCTCTAGTCACCTGGTGAGGTGTTCTGGGGTCTGGAGGGCTGTTTTCCTGACTAGTCACCTGGTGAGGTGTTCTGGGGTCTGGAGGGCTGTTTTCCTCTCTAGTCACCTGGTGAGGTGTTCTGGGGTCTCAAGGGCTGTTTTCCTCTCTAGTCACCTGGTGAGGTGTTCTGTGGTCTGGAGGGCTGTTCTCTCTCTGTTTTCCTGGATGTTCACCTGGTGAGGTGTTCTGGGGTCTGGAGGTCTGTTTTCCTGGCTAGTCACCTGGTGAGGTGTTCTGGGGTCTGGAGGTCTGTTTTCCTCTGTTTTCCTGATTGGTCACCTGGTGAGGTGTTCTGGGGTCTGGAGGTCTGTTTTTCTCTCTAGTCACCTGGTGAGGTGTTCTGGGGTCTGGAGGTCTGTTTTCCTGGCTAGTCACCTGGTGAGATGTTCTGGGGTCTGCAGGTCTGTTTTCCTGGCTAGTCACCTGGTGAGGTGTTCTGGAGGGCTGTTCTCCCTCTGTTTTCCTGGATGGTCACCTGGTGAGGTGTTCTGGGGTCTGGAGGGCTGTTCTCCCTCTGTTTTCCTGGATGGTCGCCTGGTGAGATGTTCTGGGGTCTGGATGGCTGTTTTCCTGACTAGTCACCTGGTGAGGTGTTCTGGGGTCTGGAGGGCTGTTTTCCTGGCTAGTCACCTGGTGAGGTGTTCTGGGGTCTGGAGGTCTGTTTTCCTGACTAGTCACCTGGTGAGGTGTTCTGGGGTCTGGAGGGCTGTTTTCCTCTCTAGTCACCTGGTGAGGTGTTCTGGGGTCTGGAGGGCTGTTTTCCTCTCTAGTCACCTGGTGAGGTGTTCTGGGGTCTGGAGGTCTGTTTTCCTGGCTAGTCACCTGGTGAGGTGTTCTGTGGTCTGGAGGGCTGTTCTCTCTCTGTTTTCCTGGATGTTCACCTGGTGAGGTGTTCTGGGGTCTGGAGGTCTGTTTTCCTGGATGGTCACCTGGTGAGGTGTTCTGGGGTCTGGAGGTCTGTTTTCCTGGCTAGTCACCTGGTGAGGTGTTCTGGGGTCTGGAGGTCTGTTTTCCTGGATGGTCACCTGGTGAGGTGTTCTGGGGTCTGGAGGTCTGTTTTCCTGGCTAGTCACCTGGTGAGGTGTTCTGGGGTCTGGAGGTCTGTTTTCCTCTCTAGTCACCTGGTGAGGTGTTCTGGGGTCTGGAGGTCTGTTTTCCTCTCTAGTCACCTGGTGAGGTGTTCTGGGGTCTGGAGGGCTGTTTTCCTGGATGGTCACCTGGTGAGGTGTTCTGGGGTCTGGAGGTCTGTTTTCCTGGCTAGTCTAGTCACCTGGTGAGGTGTCCTGGGGTCTGGAGGTCTGGAGGTCTGTTTTCCTGGGTAGTCAGGAGGTTTCCTGACTAGTCACCTGGTGAGGTGTTCTGGGGTCTGGAGGGCTGTTTTCCTGGCTAGTCACCTGGTGATGTGTTCTGGGGTCTGGAGGTCTGTTTTCCTCTCTAGTCACCTGGTGAGGTGTTCTGGGGTCTGGAGGGCTGTTTTCCTGGCTAGTCACCTGGTGATGTGTTCTGGCGTCTGGAGGTCTGTTTTCCTCTCTAGTCACCTGGTGAGGTGTTCTGGGGTCTGGAGGTCTGTTTTCCTGGATGGTCACCTGGTGAGGTGTTCTGGGGTCTGGAGGTCTGTTTTCCTGGGTAGTCAGTCACCTCGTGAGGTGTTCTGGGGTCTGGAGGTCTGTTTTCCTGGCTAGTCACCTGGTGAGGTGTTCTGGGGTCTGGAGGTCTGTTTTCCTGGCTAGTCACCTGGTGAGGTGTTCTGGGGTCTGGATGTCTGTTTTCCTTACTAGTCACCTGGTGAGGTGTTCTGGGGTCTGGAGGTCTGTTTTCCTCTCTAGTCACCTGGTGAGGTGTTCTGGGGTCTGGAGGGCTGTTTTCCTCTGTTTTCCTGACTAGTCACCTAGTGAGGTGGTCTGGAGGTCTGTTTTCCTGGGTAGTCACCTGGTGAGGTGTTCTGGGGTCTGGAGGGCTGTTCTCCCTCTGTTTTCCTGGATGGTCACCTGGTGAGATGTTCTGGGGTATGGATGGCTGTTTTCCTGACTAGTCACCTGGTGAGGTCTGGAGGGCTGTTTTCCTCTGTTTTCCTGACTAGTCACCTGGTGAGGTGTTCTGGGGTCTGGAGGGCTGTTTTCCTGGCTAGTCAAACAGGTGATGTGTTCTGGGGTCTGGAGGTCTGTTTTCCTGACTAGTCACCTGGTGAGGTGTTCTGGGGTCTCGAGGGCTGTTTTCCTCTCTAGTCACCTGGTGAGGTCTGTTTTCCTGGCTCGTCACCTGGTGAGGTGTTCTGGGGTCTGGAGGGCTGTTCTCTCTCTGTTTTCCTGGATGTTCACCTGGTGAGGTGTTCTGGGGTCTGGAGGTCTGTTTTCCTGGATGGTCACCTGGTGAGGTGTTCTGGGGTCTGGAGGGCTGTTCTCCCTCTGTTTTCCTGGATGGTCACCTGGTGAGGTGTTCTGGGGTCTGGAGGTCTGTTTTCCTGGATGGTCACCTGGTGAGGTGTTCTGGGGTCTGGAGGTCTGGAGGGCTGTTTTCCTGGATGGTCACCTGGTGAGATGTTTTGGGGTCTGGATGGCTGTTTTCCTGACTAGTCACCTGGTGATGTGTTCTGGGGTCTGGAGGTCTGTTTTCCTCTGTTTTCCTGACTAGTCACCTGGTGAGGTGTTCTGGGGTCTGGAGGGCTGTTTTCCTGGCTAGTCACCTGGTGAGGTGTTCTGGGGTCTGGATGTCTGTTTTCCTCTGTATTCCTGACTAGTCACCTGGTGAGGTGTTCTGGGGTCTGGAGGTCTGTTTTCCTCTGTTTTCCTGATTAGTCACCTGGTGAGGTGTTCTGGGGTCTCGAGGGCTGTTTTCCTCTCTAGTCACCTGGTGAGGTGTTCTGGGGTCTGGAGGGCTGTTTTCCTGACTAGTCACCTGGTGAGGTGTTCTGGGGTCTGGAGGGCTGTTTTCCTCTCTAGTCACCTGGTGAGGTGTTCTGGGGTCTCGAGGGCTGTTTTCCTCTCTAGTCACCTGGTGAGGTGTTCTGTGGTCTGGAGGGCTGTTCTCTCTCTGTTTTCCTGGATGTTCACCTGGTGAGGTGTTCTGGGGTCTGGAGGTATGTTTTCCTGGCTAGTCACCTGGTGAGGTGTTCTGGGGTCTGGAGGTCTGTTTTCCTCTGTTTTCCTGATTGGTCACCTGGTGAGGTGTTCTGGGGTCTGGAGGTCTGTTTTTCTCTCTAGTCACCTGGTGAGGTGTTCTGGGGTCTGGAGGTCTGTTTTCCTGGCTAGTCACCTGGTGAGATGTTCTGGGGTCTGCAGGTCTGTTTTCCTGGCTAGTCACCTGGTGAGGTGTTCTGGAGGGCTGTTCTCCCTCTGTTTTCCTGGATGGTCACCTGGTGAGGTGTTCTGGGGTCTGGAGGGCTGTTCTCCCTCTGTTTTCCTGGATGGTCGCCTGGTGAGATGTTCTGGGGTCTGGATGGCTGTTTTCCTGACTAGTCACCTGGTGAGGTGTTCTGGGGTCTGGAGGGCTGTTTTCCTGGCTAGTCACCTGGTGAGGTGTTCTGGGGTCTGGAGGTCTGTTTTCCTGACTAGTCACCTGGTGAGGTGTTCTGGGGTCTGGAGGGCTGTTTTCCTCTCTAGTCACCTGGTGAGGTGTTCTGGGGTCTGGAGGGCTGTTTTCCTCTCTAGTCACCTGGTGAGGTGTTCTGGGGTCTGGAGGTCTGTTTTCCTGGCTAGTCACCTGGTGAGGTGTTCTGTGGTCTGGAGGGCTGTTCTCTCTCTGTTTTCCTGGATGTTCACCTGGTGAGGTGTTCTGGGGTCTGGAGGTCTGTTTTCCTGGATGGTCACCTGGTGAGGTGTTCTGGGGTCTGGAGGTCTGTTTTCCTGGCTAGTCACCTGGTGAGGTGTTCTGGGGTCTGGAGGTCTGTTTTCCTGGATGGTCACCTGGTGAGGTGTTCTGGGGTCTGGAGGTCTGTTTTCCTGGCTAGTCACCTGGTGAGGTGTTCTGGGGTCTGGAGGTCTGTTTTCCTCTCTAGTCACCTGGTGAGGTGTTCTGGGGTCTGGAGGTCTGTTTTCCTCTCTAGTCACCTGGTGAGGTGTTCTGGGGTCTGGAGGGCTGTTTTCCTGGATGGTCACCTGGTGAGGTGTTCTGGGGTCTGGAGGTCTGTTTTCCTGGCTAGTCTAGTCACCTGGTGAGGTGTCCTGGGGTCTGGAGGTCTGGAGGTCTGTTTTCCTGGGTAGTCAGGAGGTTTCCTGACTAGTCACCTGGTGAGGTGTTCTGGGGTCTGGAGGGCTGTTTTCCTGGCTAGTCACCTGGTGATGTGTTCTGGGGTCTGGAGGTCTGTTTTCCTCTCTAGTCACCTGGTGAGGTGTTCTGGGGTCTGGAGGGCTGTTTTCCTGGCTAGTCACCTGGTGATGTGTTCTGGCGTCTGGAGGTCTGTTTTCCTCTCTAGTCACCTGGTGAGGTGTTCTGGGGTCTGGAGGTCTGTTTTCCTGGATGGTCACCTGGTGAGGTGTTCTGGGGTCTGGAGGTCTGTTTTCCTGGGTAGTCAGTCACCTGGTGAGGTGTTCTGGGGTCTGGAGGTCTGTTTTCCTGGCTAGTCACCTGGTGAGGTGTTCTGGGGTCTGGAGGTCTGTTTTCCTGGCTAGTCACCTGGTGAGGTGTTCTGGGGTCTGGATGTCTGTTTTCCTTACTAGTCACCTGGTGAGGTGTTCTGGGGTCTGGAGGTCTGTTTTCCTCTCTAGTCACCTGGTGAGGTGTTCTGGGGTCTGGAGGGCTGTTTTCCTCTGTATTCCTGACTAGTCACCTGGTGAGGTGTTCTGGGGTCTGGAGGTCTGTTTTCCTCTGTTTTCCTGATTAGTCACCTGGTGAGGTGTTCTGGGGTCTGGAGGGCTGTTCTCCTCTCTAGTCACCTGGTGAGGTGTTCTGGGGTCTGGAGGTCTGTTTTCCTGGATGGTCACCTGGTGAGGTGTTCTGGGGTCTGGAGGGCTGTTTTCCTGGATGGTCACCTGGTGAGGTGTTCTGGGGTCTGGAGGTCTGTTTTCCTGGCTAGTCACCTGGTGAGGTGTTCTGGGGTCTGGAGGACTGTTCTCTCTCTGTTTTCCTGGATGGTCACCTGGTGAGGTGTTCTGGGGTCTCGAGGGCTGTTTTCCTCTCTAGTCACCTGGTGAGGTGTTCTGGGGTCTGGAGGGCTGTTTTCCTGGCTAGTCACCTGGTTGGTGAGGTCTGGAGGGCTGTTTTCCTCTGTTTTCCTGACTAGTCACCTGGTGAGGTGTTCTGGGGTCTGGAGGGCTGTTCTCCTCTCTAGTCACCTGGTGAGGTGTTCTGGGGTCTGGAGGGCTGTTTTCCTGGATGGTCACCTGGTGAGGTGTTCTGGGGTCTGGAGGTCTGTTTTCCTGGCTAGTCACCTGGTGAGGTGTTCTGGGGTCTGGAGGTCTGTTTTCCTCTGTTTTCCTGGATGGTCACCTGGTGAGGTGTTCTGGGGTCTGGAGGTCTGTTTTCCTGGCTAGTCACCTGGTGAGGTGTTCTGGGGTCTGGAGGTCTGTTTTCCTCTGTTTTCCTGGATGTCACCTGGTGAGGTGTTCTGGGGTCTGGAGGTCTGTTTTCCTGACTAGTCACCTGGTGAGGTGTTCTGCGGTCTGGAGGGCTGTTTTCCTGGATGGTCACCTGGTGAGGTGTTCTGGGGTCTGGAGGTCTGTTTTCCTGGCTAGTCACCTGGTGAGGTGTTCTGGGGTCTGGAGGTCTGTTTTCCTCTGTTTTCCTGGATGGTCACCTTGTGAGGTGTTCTGTGGTCTGGAGGTCTGTTTTCCTCTCTAGTCACCTGGTGGTGTTCTGGGGTCTGGAGGGCTGTTTTCCTGGATGGTCACCTGGTGAGGTGTTCTGGGGTCTGGAGGTCTGTTTTCCTCTGTTTTCCTGACTAGTCACCTAGTGAGGTGGTCTGGAGGTCTGTTTTCCTGGCTAGTCACCTGGTGAGGTGTTCTGGGGTCTGGATGTCTGTTTTCCTGACTAGTCACCTGGTGAGGTGTTCTGGGGTCTGGAGGGCTGTTCTCCCTCTGTTTTCCTGGATGGTCACCTGGTGAGGTGTTCTCGGGTCTGGAGGTCTGTTTTCCTCTCTAGTCACCTGGTGAGGTGTTCTGGGGTCTGGAGGGCTGTTTTCCTGGATGGTCACCTGGTGAGGTGTTCTGGGGTCTGGAGGTCTGTTTTCCTGGCTAGTCTAGTCACCTGGTGAGGTGTCCTGGGGTCTGGAGGTCTGGAGGTCTGTTTTCCTGGGTAGTCAGGAGGTTTCCTGACTAGTCACCTGGTGAGGTGTTCTGGGGTCTGGAGGGCTGTTTTCCTGGCTAGTCACCTGGTGATGTGTTCTGGGGTCTGGAGGTCTGTTTTCCTCTCTAGTCACCTGGTGAGGTGTTCTGGGGTCTGGAGGGCTGTTTTCCTGGCTAGTCACCTGGTGATGTGTTCTGGCGTCTGGAGGTCTGTTTTCCTCTCTAGTCACCTGGTGAGGTGTTCTGGGGTCTGGAGGTCTGTTTTCCTGGATGGTCACCTGGTGAGGTGTTCTGGGGTCTGGAGGTCTGTTTTCCTGGGTAGTCAGTCACCTGGTGAGGTGTTCTGGGGTCTGGAGGTCTGTTTTCCTGGCTAGTCACCTGGTGAGGTGTTCTGGGGTCTGGAGGTCTGTTTTCCTGGCTAGTCACCTGGTGAGGTGTTCTGGGGTCTGGATGTCTGTTTTCCTTACTAGTCACCTGGTGAGGTGTTCTGGGGTCTGGAGGTCTGTTTTCCTCTCTAGTCACCTGGTGAGGTGTTCTGGGGTCTGGAGGGCTGTTTTCCTCTGTATTCCTGACTAGTCACCTGGTGAGGTGTTCTGGGGTCTGGAGGTCTGTTTTCCTCTGTTTTCCTGATTAGTCACCTGGTGAGGTGTTCTGGGGTCTGGAGGGCTGTTCTCCTCTCTAGTCACCTGGTGAGGTGTTCTGGGGTCTGGAGGTCTGTTTTCCTGGATGGTCACCTGGTGAGGTGTTCTGGGGTCTGGAGGGCTGTTTTCCTGGATGGTCACCTGGTGAGGTGTTCTGGGGTCTGGAGGTCTGTTTTCCTGGCTAGTCACCTGGTGAGGTGTTCTGGGGTCTGGAGGACTGTTCTCTCTCTGTTTTCCTGGATGGTCACCTGGTGAGGTGTTCTGGGGTCTCGAGGGCTGTTTTCCTCTCTAGTCACCTGGTGAGGTGTTCTGGGGTCTGGAGGGCTGTTTTCCTGGCTAGTCACCTGGTTGGTGAGGTCTGGAGGGCTGTTTTCCTCTGTTTTCCTGACTAGTCACCTGGTGAGGTGTTCTGGGGTCTGGAGGGCTGTTCTCCTCTCTAGTCACCTGGTGAGGTGTTCTGGGGTCTGGAGGGCTGTTTTCCTGGATGGTCACCTGGTGAGGTGTTCTGGGGTCTGGAGGTCTGTTTTCCTGGCTAGTCACCTGGTGAGGTGTTCTGGGGTCTGGAGGTCTGTTTTCCTCTGTTTTCCTGGATGGTCACCTGGTGAGGTGTTCTGGGGTCTGGAGGTCTGTTTTCCTGGCTAGTCACCTGGTGAGGTGTTCTGGGGTCTGGAGGTCTGTTTTCCTCTGTTTTCCTGGATGTCACCTGGTGAGGTGTTCTGGGGTCTGGAGGTCTGTTTTCCTGACTAGTCACCTGGTGAGGTGTTCTGCGGTCTGGAGGGCTGTTTTCCTGGATGGTCACCTGGTGAGGTGTTCTGGGGTCTGGAGGTCTGTTTTCCTGGCTAGTCACCTGGTGAGGTGTTCTGGGGTCTGGAGGTCTGTTTTCCTCTGTTTTCCTGGATGGTCACCTTGTGAGGTGTTCTGTGGTCTGGAGGTCTGTTTTCCTCTCTAGTCACCTGGTGGTGTTCTGGGGTCTGGAGGGCTGTTTTCCTGGATGGTCACCTGGTGAGGTGTTCTGGGGTCTGGAGGTCTGTTTTCCTCTGTTTTCCTGACTAGTCACCTAGTGAGGTGGTCTGGAGGTCTGTTTTCCTGGCTAGTCACCTGGTGAGGTGTTCTGGGGTCTGGATGTCTGTTTTCCTGACTAGTCACCTGGTGAGGTGTTCTGGGGTCTGGAGGGCTGTTCTCCCTCTGTTTTCCTGGATGGTCACCTGGTGAGGTGTTCTCGGGTCTGGAGGTCTGTTTTCCTCTCTAGTCACCTGGTGAGGTGTTCTGGGGTCTGGAGGGCTGTTTTCCTGGATGGTCACCTGGTGAGGTGTTCTGGGGTCTGGAGGTCTGTTTTCCTGGCTAGTCTAGTCACCTGGTGAGGTGTCCTGGGGTCTGGAGGTCTGGAGGTCTGTTTTCCTGGGTAGTCAGGAGGTTTCCTGACTAGTCACCTGGTGAGGTGTTCTGGGGTCTGGAGGGCTGTTTTCCTGGCTAGTCACCTGGTGATGTGTTCTGGGGTCTGGAGGTCTGTTTTCCTCTCTAGTCACCTGGTGAGGTGTTCTGGGGTCTGGAGGGCTGTTTTCCTGGCTAGTCACCTGGTGATGTGATCTGGCGTCTGGAGGTCTGTTTTCCTCTCTAGTCACCTGGTGAGGTGTTCTGGGGTCTGGAGGTCTGTTTTCCTGGATGGTCACCTGGTGAGGTGTTCTGGGGTCTGGAGGTCTGTTTTCCTGGGTAGTCAGTCACCTGGTGAGGTGTTCTGGGGTCTGGAGGTCTGTTTTCCTGGCTAGTCACCTGGTGAGGTGTTCTGGGGTCTGGAGGTCTGTTTTCCTGGCTAGTCACCTGGTGAGGTGTTCTGGGGTCTGGATGTCTGTTTTCCTTACTAGTCACCTGGTGAGGTGTTCTGGGGTCTGGAGGTCTGTTTTCCTCTCTAGTCACCTGGTGAGGTGTTCTGGGGTCTGGAGGGCTGTTTTCCTCTGTATTCCTGACTAGTCACCTGGTGAGGTGTTCTGGGGTCTGGAGGTCTGTTTTCCTCTGTTTTCCTGATTAGTCACCTGGTGAGGTGTTCTGGGGTCTGGAGGGCTGTTCTCCTCTCTAGTCACCTGGTGAGGTGTTCTGGGGTCTGGAGGTCTGTTTTCCTGGATGGTCACCTGGTGAGGTGTTCTGGGGTCTGGAGGGCTGTTTTCCTGGATGGTCACCTGGTGAGGTGTTCTGGGGTCTGGAGGTCTGTTTTCCTGGCTAGTCACCTGGTGAGGTGTTCTGGGGTCTGGAGGACTGTTCTCTCTCTGTTTTCCTGGATGGTCACCTGGTGAGGTGTTCTGGGGTCTCGAGGGCTGTTTTCCTCTCTAGTCACCTGGTGAGGTGTTCTGGGGTCTGGAGGGCTGTTTTCCTGGCTAGTCACCTGGTTGGTGAGGTCTGGAGGGCTGTTTTCCTCTGTTTTCCTGACTAGTCACCTGGTGAGGTGTTCTGGGGTCTGGAGGGCTGTTCTCCTCTCTAGTCACCTGGTGAGGTGTTCTGGGGTCTGGAGGGCTGTTTTCCTGGATGGTCACCTGGTGAGGTGTTCTGGGGTCTGGAGGTCTGTTTTCCTGGCTAGTCACCTGGTGAGGTGTTCTGGGGTCTGGAGGTCTGTTTTCCTCTCTAGTCACCTGGTGAGGTGTTCTGGGGTCTGGAGGGCTGTTTTCCTGGCTAGTCACCTGGTGATGTGTTCTGGCGTCTGGAGGTCTGTTTTCCTCTCTAGTCACCTGGTGAGGTGTTCTGGGGTCTGGAGGTCTGTTTTCCTGGATGGTCACCTGGTGAGGTGTTCTGGGGTCTGGAGGTCTGTTTTCCTGGGTAGTCAGTCACCTGGTGAGGTGTTCTGGGGTCTGGAGGTCTGTTTTCCTGGCTAGTCACCTGGTGAGGTGTTCTGGGGTCTGGAGGTCTGTTTTCCTGGCTAGTCACCTGGTGAGGTGTTCTGGGGTCTGGATGTCTGTTTTCCTTACTAGTCACCTGGTGAGGTGTTCTGGGGTCTGGAGGTCTGTTTTCCTCTCTAGTCACCTGGTGAGGTGTTCTGGGGTCTGGAGGGCTGTTTTCCTCTGTATTCCTGACTAGTCACCTGGTGAGGTGTTCTGGGGTCTGGAGGTCTGTTTTCCTCTGTTTTCCTGATTAGTCACCTGGTGAGGTGTTCTGGGGTCTGGAGGGCTGTTCTCCTCTCTAGTCACCTGGTGAGGTGTTCTGGGGTCTGGAGGTCTGTTTTCCTGGATGGTCACCTGGTGAGGTGTTCTGGGGTCTGGAGGGCTGTTTTCCTGGATGGTCACCTGGTGAGGTGTTCTGGGGTCTGGAGGTCTGTTTTCCTGGCTAGTCACCTGGTGAGGTGTTCTGGGGTCTGGAGGACTGTTCTCTCTCTGTTTTCCTGGATGGTCACCTGGTGAGGTGTTCTGGGGTCTCGAGGGCTGTTTTCCTCTCTAGTCACCTGGTGAGGTGTTCTGGGGTCTGGAGGGCTGTTTTCCTGGCTAGTCACCTGGTTGGTGAGGTCTGGAGGGCTGTTTTCCTCTGTTTTCCTGACTAGTCACCTGGTGAGGTGTTCTGGGGTCTGGAGGGCTGTTCTCCTCTCTAGTCACCTGGTGAGGTGTTCTGGGGTCTGGAGGGCTGTTTTCCTGGATGGTCACCTGGTGAGGTGTTCTGGGGTCTGGAGGTCTGTTTTCCTGGCTAGTCACCTGGTGAGGTGTTCTGGGGTCTGGAGGTCTGTTTTCCTCTGTTTTCCTGGATGGTCACCTGGTGAGGTGTTCTGGGGTCTGGAGGTCTGTTTTCCTGGCTAGTCACCTGGTGAGGTGTTCTGGGGTCTGGAGGTCTGTTTTCCTCTGTTTTCCTGGATGTCACCTGGTGAGGTGTTCTGGGGTCTGGAGGTCTGTTTTCCTGACTAGTCACCTGGTGAGGTGTTCTGCGGTCTGGAGGGCTGTTTTCCTGGATGGTCACCTGGTGAGGTGTTCTGGGGTCTGGAGGTCTGTTTTCCTGGCTAGTCACCTGGTGAGGTGTTCTGGGGTCTGGAGGTCTGTTTTCCTCTGTTTTCCTGGATGGTCACCTTGTGAGGTGTTCTGTGGTCTGGAGGTCTGTTTTCCTCTCTAGTCACCTGGTGGTGTTCTGGGGTCTGGAGGGCTGTTTTCCTGGATGGTCACCTGGTGAGGTGTTCTGGGGTCTGGAGGTCTGTTTTCCTCTGTTTTCCTGACTAGTCACCTAGTGAGGTGGTCTGGAGGTCTGTTTTCCTGGCTAGTCACCTGGTGAGGTGTTCTGGGGTCTGGATGTCTGTTTTCCTGACTAGTCACCTGGTGAGGTGTTCTGGGGTCTGGAGGGCTGTTCTCCCTCTGTTTTCCTGGATGGTCACCTGGTGAGGTGTTCTCGGGTCTGGAGGTCTGTTTTCCTGGCTAGTCACCTGGTGAGGTGTTCTGGGGTCTGGAGGGCTGTTCTCTCTCTGTTTTCCTGGATGGTCACCTGGTGAGGTGTTCTGGGGTCTCGAGGGCTGTTTTCCTGGATGGTCACCTGGTGAGATGTTCTGGGGTCTGGATGGCTGTTTTCCTGACTAGTCACCTGGTGAGGTCTGGAGGGCTGTTTTCCTCTGTTTTCCTGACTAGTCACCTGGTGAGGTGTTCTGGGGTCTGGAGGTCTGTTTTCCTGGCTAGTCACCTGGTGAGGTGTTCTGGGGTCTGGAGGGCTGTTCTCTCTCTGTTTTCCTGGATGGTCACCTGGTAAGGTGTTCTGTGGTCTGGAGGTCTGTTTTCCTCTCTAGTCACCTGGTGAGGTGTTCTGGGGTCTGGAGGGCTGTTTTCCTGGATGGTCACCTGGTGAGGTGTTCTGGGGTCTGGAGGTCTGTTTTCCTGGCTAGTCACCTGGTGAGGTGTTCTGGGGTCTGGATGTCTGTTTTCCTCTGTTTTCCTGACTAGTCACCTGGTGAGGTGTACTGGGGTCTGGAGGTCTGTTTTCCTCTCTAGTCACCTGGTGAGGTGTTCTGGGGTCTGGAGGGCTGTTCTCCCTCTGTTTTCCTGGATGGTCACCTGGTGATATGTTCTGGGGTCTGGATGGCTGTTTTCCTGACTAGTCACCTGGTGAGGTCTGGAGGGCTGTTTTCCTGGCTAGTCACCTGGTGATGTGTTCTGGGGTCTGGAGGTCTGTTTTCCTCTCTAGTCACCTGGTGAGGTGTTCTGGGGTCTGGAGGGCTGTTTTCCTGGCTAGTCACCTGGTGATGTGTTCTGGCGTCTGGAGGTCTGTTTTCCTCTCTAGTCACCTGGTGAGGTGTTCTGGGGTCTGGAGGGCTGTTTTCCTGGATGGTCACCTGGTGAGGTGTTCTGGGGTCTGGAGGTCTGGAGGTCTGTTTTCCTGGGTATTCAGTCACCTGGTGAGGTGTTCTGGGGTCTGGAGGTCTGTTTTCCTGGCTAGTCACCTGGTGAGGTGTTCTGGGGTCTGGATGTCTGTTTTCCTGACTAGTCACCTGGTGAGGTGTTCTGGGGTCTGGAGGTCTGTTTTCCTCTCTAGTCACCTGGTGAGGTGTTCTGGGGTCTGGAGGGCTGTTTTCCTCTGTTTTCCTGACTAGTCACCTAGTGAGGTGGTCTGGAGGTCTGTTTTCCTGGGTAGTCACCTGGTGAGGTGTTCTGGGGTCTGGAGGGCTGTTCTCCCTCTGTTTTCCTGGATGGTCACCTGGTGAGATGTTCTGGGGTCTGGATGGCTGTTTTCCTGACTAGTCACCGGGTGAGCTCTGGAGGGCTGTTTTCCTCTGTTTTCCTGACTAGTCACCTGGTGAGGTGTTCTGGGGTCTGGAGGGCTGTTTTCCTGGCTAGTCACCTGGTGATGTGTTCTGGGGTCTGGAGGTCTGTTTTCCTCTCTAGTCACCTGGTGAGGTGTTCTGGGGTCTGGAGGGCTGTTTTCCTGGCTAGTCACCTGGTGATGTGTTCTGGCGTCTGGAGGTCTGTTTTCCTCTCTAGTCACCTGGTGAGGTGTTCTGGGGTCTGGAGGTCTGTTTTCCTGGATGGTCACCTGGTGAGGTGTTCTGGGGTCTGGAGGTCTGTTTTCCTGGGTAGTCAGTCACCTGGTGAGGTGTTCTGGGGTCTGGAGGTCTGTTTTCCTGGCTAGTCACCTGGTGAGGTGTTCTGGGGTCTGGAGGTCTGTTTTCCTGGCTAGTCACCTGGTGAGGTGTTCTGGGGTCTGGATGTCTGTTTTCCTTACTAGTCACCTGGTGAGGTGTTCTGGGGTCTGGAGGTCTGTTTTCCTCTCTAGTCACCTGGTGAGGTGTTCTGGGGTCTGGAGGGCTGTTTTCCTCTGTATTCCTGACTAGTCACCTGGTGAGGTGTTCTGGGGTCTGGAGGTCTGTTTTCCTCTGTTTTCCTGATTAGTCACCTGGTGAGGTGTTCTGGGGTCTGGAGGGCTGTTCTCCTCTCTAGTCACCTGGTGAGGTGTTCTGGGGTCTGGAGGTCTGTTTTCCTGGATGGTCACCTGGTGAGGTGTTCTGGGGTCTGGAGGGCTGTTTTCCTGGATGGTCACCTGGTGAGGTGTTCTGGGGTCTGGAGGTCTGTTTTCCTGGCTAGTCACCTGGTGAGGTGTTCTGGGGTCTGGAGGACTGTTCTCTCTCTGTTTTCCTGGATGGTCACCTGGTGAGGTGTTCTGGGGTCTCGAGGGCTGTTTTCCTCTCTAGTCACCTGGTGAGGTGTTCTGGGGTCTGGAGGGCTGTTTTCCTGGCTAGTCACCTGGTTGGTGAGGTCTGGAGGGCTGTTTTCCTCTGTTTTCCTGACTAGTCACCTGGTGAGGTGTTCTGGGGTCTGGAGGGCTGTTCTCCTCTCTAGTCACCTGGTGAGGTGTTCTGGGGTCTGGAGGGCTGTTTTCCTGGATGGTCACCTGGTGAGGTGTTCTGGGGTCTGGAGGTCTGTTTTCCTGGCTAGTCACCTGGTGAGGTGTTCTGGGGTCTGGAGGTCTGTTTTCCTCTGTTTTCCTGGATGGTCACCTGGTGAGGTGTTCTGGGGTCTGGAGGTCTGTTTTCCTGGCTAGTCACCTGGTGAGGTGTTCTGGGGTCTGGAGGTCTGTTTTCCTCTGTTTTCCTGGATGTCACCTGGTGAGGTGTTCTGGGGTCTGGAGGTCTGTTTTCCTGACTAGTCACCTGGTGAGGTGTTCTGCGGTCTGGAGGGCTGTTTTCCTGGATGGTCACCTGGTGAGGTGTTCTGGGGTCTGGAGGTCTGTTTTCCTGGCTAGTCACCTGGTGAGGTGTTCTGGGGTCTGGAGGTCTGTTTTCCTCTGTTTTCCTGGATGGTCACCTTGTGAGGTGTTCTGTGGTCTGGAGGTCTGTTTTCCTCTCTAGTCACCTGGTGGTGTTCTGGGGTCTGGAGGGCTGTTTTCCTGGATGGTCACCTGGTGAGGTGTTCTGGGGTCTGGAGGTCTGTTTTCCTCTGTTTTCCTGACTAGTCACCTAGTGAGGTGGTCTGGAGGTCTGTTTTCCTGGCTAGTCACCTGGTGAGGTGTTCTGGGGTCTGGATGTCTGTTTTCCTGACTAGTCACCTGGTGAGGTGTTCTGGGGTCTGGAGGGCTGTTCTCCCTCTGTTTTCCTGGATGGTCACCTGGTGAGGTGTTCTCGGGTCTGGAGGTCTGTTTTCCTGGCTAGTCACCTGGTGAGGTGTTCTGGGGTCTGGAGGGCTGTTCTCTCTCTGTTTTCCTGGATGGTCACCTGGTGAGGTGTTCTGGGGTCTCGAGGGCTGTTTTCCTGGATGGTCACCTGGTGAGATGTTCTGGGGTCTGGATGGCTGTTTTCCTGACTAGTCACCTGGTGAGGTCTGGAGGGCTGTTTTCCTCTGTTTTCCTGACTAGTCACCTGGTGAGGTGTTCTGGGGTCTGGAGGTCTGTTTTCCTGGCTAGTCACCTGGTGAGGTGTTCTGGGGTCTGGAGGGCTGTTCTCTCTCTGTTTTCCTGGATGGTCACCTGGTAAGGTGTTCTGTGGTCTGGAGGTCTGTTTTCCTCTCTAGTCACCTGGTGAGGTGTTCTGGGGTCTGGAGGGCTGTTTTCCTGGATGGTCACCTGGTGAGGTGTTCTGGGGTCTGGAGGTCTGTTTTCCTGGCTAGTCACCTGGTGAGGTGTTCTGGGGTCTGGATGTCTGTTTTCCTCTGTTTTCCTGACTAGTCACCTGGTGAGGTGTACTGGGGTCTGGAGGTCTGTTTTCCTCTCTAGTCACCTGGTGAGGTGTTCTGGGGTCTGGAGGGCTGTTCTCCCTCTGTTTTCCTGGATGGTCACCTGGTGATATGTTCTGGGGTCTGGATGGCTGTTTTCCTGACTAGTCACCTGGTGGGGTCTGGAGGGCTGTTTTCCTGGCTAGTCACCTGGTGATGTGTTCTGGGGTCTGGAGGTCTGTTTTCCTCTCTAGTCACCTGGTGAGGTGTTCTGGGGTCTGGAGGGCTGTTTTCCTGGCTAGTCACCTGGTGATGTGTTCTGGCGTCTGGAGGTCTGTTTTCCTCTCTAGTCACCTGGTGAGGTGTTCTGGGGTCTGGAGGGCTGTTTTCCTGGATGGTCACCTGGTGAGGTGTTCTGGGGTCTGGAGGTCTGGAGGTCTGTTTTCCTGGGTATTCAGTCACCTGGTGAGGTGTTCTGGGGTCTGGAGGTCTGTTTTCCTGGCTAGTCACCTGGTGAGGTGTTCTGGGGTCTGGATGTCTGTTTTCCTGACTAGTCACCTGGTGAGGTGTTCTGGGGTCTGGAGGTCTGTTTTCCTCTCTAGTCACCTGGTGAGGTGTTCTGGGGTCTGGAGGGCTGTTTTCCTCTGTTTTCCTGACTAGTCACCTAGTGAGGTGGTCTGGAGGTCTGTTTTCCTGGGTAGTCACCTGGTGAGGTGTTCTGGGGTCTGGAGGGCTGTTCTCCCTCTGTTTTCCTGGATGGTCACCTGGTGAGATGTTCTGGGGTCTGGATGGCTGTTTTCCTGACTAGTCACCGGGTGAGCTCTGGAGGGCTGTTTTCCTCTGTTTTCCTGACTAGTCACCTGGTGAGGTGTTCTGGGGTCTGGAGGGCTGTTTTCCTGGCTAGTCACCTGGTGATGTGTTCTGGGGTCTGGAGGTCTGTTTTCCTGACTAGTCACCTGGTGAGGTGTTCTGGGGTCTGGAGGGCTGTTCTCCTCTCTAGTCACCTGGTGAGGTGTTCTGGGGTCTGGAGGTCTGTTTTCCTGGATGGTCACCTGGTGAGGTGTTCTGGGGTCTGGAGGGCTGTTTTCCTGGATGGTCACCTGGTGAGGTGTTCTGGGGTCTGGAGGTCTGTTTTCCTGGCTAGTCACCTGGTGAGGTGTTCTGGGGTCTGGAGGACTGTTCTCTCTCTGTTTTCCTGGATGGTCACCTGGTGAGGTGTTCTGGGGTCTCGAGGGCTGTTTTCCTCTCTAGTCACCTGGTGAGGTGTTCTGGGGTCTGGAGGGCTGTTTTCCTGGCTAGTCACCTGGTTGGTGAGGTCTGGAGGGCTGTTTTCCTCTGTTTTCCTGACTAGTCACCTGGTGAGGTGTTCTGGGGTCTGGAGGGCTGTTCTCCTCTCTAGTCACCTGGTGAGGTGTTCTGGGGTCTGGAGGGCTGTTTTCCTGGATGGTCACCTGGTGAGGTGTTCTGGGGTCTGGAGGTCTGTTTTCCTGGCTAGTCACCTGGTGAGGTGTTCTGGGGTCTGGAGGTCTGTTTTCCTCTGTTTTCCTGGATGGTCACCTGGTGAGGTGTTCTGGGGTCTGGAGGTCTGTTTTCCTGGCTAGTCACCTGGTGAGGTGTTCTGGGGTCTGGAGGTCTGTTTTCCTCTGTTTTCCTGGATGTCACCTGGTGAGGTGTTCTGGGGTCTGGAGGTCTGTTTTCCTGACTAGTCACCTGGTGAGGTGTTCTGCGGTCTGGAGGGCTGTTTTCCTGGATGGTCACCTGGTGAGGTGTTCTGGGGTCTGGAGGTCTGTTTTCCTGGCTAGTCACCTGGTGAGGTGTTCTGGGGTCTGGAGGTCTGTTTTCCTCTGTTTTCCTGGATGGTCACCTTGTGAGGTGTTCTGTGGTCTGGAGGTCTGTTTTCCTCTCTAGTCACCTGGTGGTGTTCTGGGGTCTGGAGGGCTGTTTTCCTGGATGGTCACCTGGTGAGGTGTTCTGGGGTCTGGAGGTCTGTTTTCCTCTGTTTTCCTGACTAGTCACCTAGTGAGGTGGTCTGGAGGTCTGTTTTCCTGGCTAGTCACCTGGTGAGGTGTTCTGGGGTCTGGATGTCTGTTTTCCTGACTAGTCACCTGGTGAGGTGTTCTGGGGTCTGGAGGGCTGTTCTCCCTCTGTTTTCCTGGATGGTCACCTGGTGAGGTGTTCTCGGGTCTGGAGGTCTGTTTTCCTGGCTAGTCACCTGGTGAGGTGTTCTGGGGTCTGGAGGGCTGTTCTCTCTCTGTTTTCCTGGATGGTCACCTGGTGAGGTGTTCTGGGGTCTCGAGGGCTGTTTTCCTGGATGGTCACCTGGTGAGATGTTCTGGGGTCTGGATGGCTGTTTTCCTGACTAGTCACCTGGTGAGGTCTGGAGGGCTGTTTTCCTCTGTTTTCCTGACTAGTCACCTGGTGAGGTGTTCTGGGGTCTGGAGGTCTGTTTTCCTGGCTAGTCACCTGGTGAGGTGTTCTGGGGTCTGGAGGGCTGTTCTCTCTCTGTTTTCCTGGATGGTCACCTGGTAAGGTGTTCTGTGGTCTGGAGGTCTGTTTTCCTCTCTAGTCACCTGGTGAGGTGTTCTGGGGTCTGGAGGGCTGTTTTCCTGGATGGTCACCTGGTGAGGTGTTCTGGGGTCTGGAGGTCTGTTTTCCTGGCTAGTCACCTGGTGAGGTGTTCTGGGGTCTGGATGTCTGTTTTCCTCTGTTTTCCTGACTAGTCACCTGGTGAGGTGTACTGGGGTCTGGAGGTCTGTTTTCCTCTCTAGTCACCTGGTGAGGTGTTCTGGGGTCTGGAGGGCTGTTCTCCCTCTGTTTTCCTGGATGGTCACCTGGTGATATGTTCTGGGGTCTGGATGGCTGTTTTCCTGACTAGTCACCTGGTGGGGTCTGGAGGGCTGTTTTCCTGGCTAGTCACCTGGTGATGTGTTCTGGGGTCTGGAGGTCTGTTTTCCTCTCTAGTCACCTGGTGAGGTGTTCTGGGGTCTGGAGGGCTGTTTTCCTGGCTAGTCACCTGGTGATGTGTTCTGGCGTCTGGAGGTCTGTTTTCCTCTCTAGTCACCTGGTGAGGTGTTCTGGGGTCTGGAGGGCTGTTTTCCTGGATGGTCACCTGGTGAGGTGTTCTGGGGTCTGGAGGTCTGGAGGTCTGTTTTCCTGGGTATTCAGTCACCTGGTGAGGTGTTCTGGGGTCTGGAGGTCTGTTTTCCTGGCTAGTCACCTGGTGAGGTGTTCTGGGGTCTGGATGTCTGTTTTCCTGACTAGTCACCTGGTGAGGTGTTCTGGGGTCTGGAGGTCTGTTTTCCTCTCTAGTCACCTGGTGAGGTGTTCTGGGGTCTGGAGGGCTGTTTTCCTCTGTTTTCCTGACTAGTCACCTAGTGAGGTGGTCTGGAGGTCTGTTTTCCTGGGTAGTCACCTGGTGAGGTGTTCTGGGGTCTGGAGGGCTGTTCTCCCTCTGTTTTCCTGGATGGTCACCTGGTGAGATGTTCTGGGGTCTGGATGGCTGTTTTCCTGACTAGTCACCGGGTGAGCTCTGGAGGGCTGTTTTCCTCTGTTTTCCTGACTAGTCACCTGGTGAGGTGTTCTGGGGTCTGGAGGGCTGTTTTCCTGGCTAGTCACCTGGTGATGTGTTCTGGGGTCTGGAGGTCTGTTTTCCTGACTAGTCACCTGGTGAGGTGTTCTGGGGTCTCGAGGGCTGTTCTCTCTCTGTTTTCCTGGATGTTCACCTGGTGAGGTGTTCTGGGGTCTGGAGGTCTGTTTTCCTGGATGGTCACCTGGTGAGGTGTTCTGGGGTCTGGAGGGCTGTTCTCCCTCTGTTTTCCTGGATGGTCACCTGGTGAGGTGTTCTGGGGTCTGGAGGGCTGTTTTCCTGGATGGTCACCTGGTGAGGTGTTCTGGGGTCTGGAGGGCTGTTTTCCTGGATGGTCACCTGGTGAGGTGTTCTGGGGTCTGGAGGTCTGTTTTCCTGGCTAGTCACCTGGTGAGGTGTTCTGGGGTCTGGAGGTCTGTTTTCCTCTGTTTTCCTGACTAGTCACCTAGTGAGGTGGTCTGGAGGTCTGTTTTCCTGGCTAGTCACCTGGTGAGGTGTTCTGGGGTCTGGATGTCTGTTTTCCTGACTAGTCACCTGGTGAGGTGGTCTGGAGGGCTGTTCTCCCTCTGTTTTCCTGGATGGTCACCTGGTGAGGTGTTCTGGGGTCTGGAGGGCTGTTTTCCTGGATGGTCACCTGGTGAGGTGTTCTGGGGTCTGGAGGTCTGTTCTCTCTCTGTTTTCCTGGATGGTCACCTGGTGAGGTGTTCTGGGGTCTCGAGGGCTGTTTTCCTCTCTAGTCACCTGGTGAGGTGTTCTGGGGTCTGGAGGTCTGTTTTCCTGGCTAGTCACCTGGTGAGGTGTTCTGGGGTCTGGAGGGCTGTTCTCTCTCTGTTTTCCTGGATGGTCACCTGGTAAGGTGTTCTGTGGTCTGGAGGTCTGTTTTCCTCTCTAGTCACCTGGTGAGGTGTTCTGGGGTCTGAAGGGCTGTTTTCCTGGATGGTCACCTGGTGAGGTGTTCTGGGGTCTGGAGGTCTGTTTTCCTGACTAGTCACCTGGTGAGGTGTTCTGGGGTCTGGATGGCTGTTTTCCTCTCTAGTCACCTGGTGAGGTGTTCTGGGGTCTCGAGGGCTGTTTTCCTCTGTTTTCCTGACTAGTCACCTGGTGAGGTGTTCTGGGGTCAGGAGGTCTGTTTTCCTGGCTAGTCACCTAGTGAGGTGGTCTGGAGGTCTGTTTTCCTGGCTAGTCACCTGGTGAGGTGTTCTGGGGTCTGGATGTCTGTTTTCCTCTGTTTTCCTGACTAGTCACCTGGTGAGGTGTACTGGGGTCTGGAGGTCTGTTTTCCTCTCTAGTCACCTGGTGAGGTGTTCTGGGGTCTGGATGGCTGTTTTCCTGACTAGTCACCTGGTGAGGTCTGGAGGGCTGTTTTCCTCTGTTTTCCTGACTAGTCACCTGGTGAGGTGTTCTGGGGTCTGGAGGGCTGTTTTCCTGGCTAGTCACCTGGTGATGTGTTCTGGGGTCTGGAGGTCTGTTTTCCTCTCTAGTCACCTGGTGAGGTGTTCTGGGGTCTGGAGGGCTGTTTTCCTGGCTAGTCACCTGGTGATGTGTTCTGGCGTCTGGAGGTCTGTTTTCCTCTCTAGTCACCTGGTGAGGTGTTCTGGGGTCTGGAGGGCTGTTTTCCTGGATGGTCACCTGGTGAGGTGTTCTGGGGTCTGGAGGTCTGGAGGTCTGTTTTCCTGGGTATTCAGTCACCTGGTGAGGTGTTCTGGGGTCTAAAGGTCTGTTTTCCTGGCTAGTCACCTGGTGAGGTGTTCTGGGGTCTGGATGTCTGTTTTCCTGACTAGTCACCTGGTGAGGTGTTCTGGGGTCTGGAGGTCTGTTTTCCTCTCTAGTCACCTGGTGAGGTGTTCTGGGGTCTGGAGGGCTGTTTTCCTCTGTTTTCCTGACTAGTCACCTAGTGAGGTGGTCTGGAGGTCTGTTTTCCTGGGTAGTCACCTGGTGAGGTGTTCTGGGGTCTGGAGGGCTGTTCTCCCTCTGTTTTCCTGGATGGTCACCTGGTGAGATGTTCTGGGGTCTGGATGGCTGTTTTCCTGACTAGTCACCGGGTGAGCTCTGGAGGGCTGTTTTCCTCTGTTTTCCTGACTAGTCACCTGGTGAGGTGTTCTGGGGTCTGGAGGGCTGTTTTCCTGGATGGTCACCTGGTGAGGTGTTCTGGGGTCTGGAGGTCTGTTTTCCTGACTAGTCACCTGGTGAGGTGTTCTGGGGTCTGGATGGCTGTTTTCCTCTCTAGTCACCTGGTGAGGTGTTCTGGGGTCTCGAGGGCTGTTTTCCTCTGTTTTCCTGACTAGTCACCTGGTGAGGTGTTCTGGGGTCAGGAGGTCTGTTTTCCTGGCTAGTCACCTAGTGAGGTGGTCTGGAGGTCTGTTTTCCTGGCTAGTCACCTGGTGAGGTGTTCTGGGGTCTGGATGTCTGTTTTCCTCTGTTTTCCTGACTAGTCACCTGGTGAGGTGTACTGGGGTCTGGAGGTCTGTTTTCCTCTCTAGTCACCTGGTGAGGTGTTCTGGGGTCTGGAGGGCTGTTCTCCCTCTGTTTTCCTGGATGGTCACCTGGTGATATGTTCTGGGGTCTGGATGGCTGTTTTCCTGACTAGTCACCTGGTGAGGTCTGGAGGGCTGTTTTCCTCTGTTTTCCTGACTAGTCACCTGGTGAGGTGTTCTGGGGTCTGGAGGGCTGTTTTCCTGGCTAGTCACCTGGTGATGTGTTCTGGGGTCTGGAGGTCTGTTTTCCTCTCTAGTCACCTGGTGAGGTGTTCTGGGGTCTGGAGGGCTGTTTTCCTGGCTAGTCACCTGGTGATGTGTTCTGGCGTCTGGAGGTCTGTTTTCCTCTCTAGTCACCTGGTGAGGTGTTCTGGGGTCTGGAGGGCTGTTTTCCTGGATGGTCACCTGGTGAGGTGTTCTGGGGTCTGGAGGTCTGGAGGTCTGTTTTCCTGGGTATTCAGTCACCTGGTGAGGTGTTCTGGGGTCTGGAGGTCTGTTTTCCTGGCTAGTCACCTGGTGAGGTGTTCTGGGGTCTGGATGTCTGTTTTCCTGACTAGTCACCTGGTGAGGTGTTCTGGGGTCTGGAGGTCTGTTTTCCTCTCTAGTCACCTGGTGAGGTGTTCTGGGGTCTGGAGGGCTGTTTTCCTCTGTTTTCCTGACTAGTCACCTAGTGAGGTGGTCTGGAGGTCTGTTTTCCTGGGTAGTCACCTGGTGAGGTGTTCTGGGGTCTGGAGGGCTGTTCTCCCTCTGTTTTCCTGGATGGTCACCTGGTGAGATGTTCTGGGGTCTGGATGGCTGTTTTCCTGACTAGTCACCGGGTGAGCTCTGGAGGGCTGTTTTCCTCTGTTTTCCTGACTAGTCACCTGGTGAGGTGTTCTGGGGTCTGGAGGGCTGTTTTCCTGGCTAGTCACCTGGTGATGTGTTCTGGGGTCTGGAGGTCTGTTTTCCTGACTAGTCACCTGGTGAGGTGTTCTGGGGTCTCGAGGGCTGTTCTCTCTCTGTTTTCCTGGATGTTCACCTGGTGAGGTGTTCTGGGGTCTGGAGGTCTGTTTTCCTGGATGGTCACCTGGTGAGGTGTTCTGGGGTCTGGAGGGCTGTTCTCCCTCTGTTTTCCTGGATGGTCACCTGGTGAGGTGTTCTGGGGTCTGGAGGGCTGTTTTCCTGGATGGTCACCTGGTGAGGTGTTCTGGGGTCTGGAGGGCTGTATTCCTGGATGGTCACCTGGTGAGGTGTTCTGGGGTCTGGAGGTCTGTTTTCCTGGCTAGTCACCTGGTGAGGTGTTCTGGGGTCTGGAGGTCTGTTTTCCTCTGTTTTCCTGACTAGTCACCTAGTGAGGTGGTCTGGAGGTCTGTTTTCCTGGCTAGTCACCTGGTGAGGTGTTCTGGGGTCTGGATGTCTGTTTTCCTGACTAGTCACCTGGTGAGGTGGTCTGGAGGGCTGTTCTCCCTCTGTTTTCCTGGATGGTCACCTGGTGAGGTGTTCTGGGGTCTGGAGGGCTGTTTTCCTGGATGGTCACCTGGTGAGGTGTTCTGGGGTCTGGAGGTCTGTTTTCCTGGCTAGTCACCTGGTGAGGTGTTCTCGGGTCTGGAGGTCTGTTTTCCTGGCTAGTCACCTGGTGAGGTGTTCTGGGGTCTGGAGGGCTGTTCTCTCTCTGTTTTCCTGGATGGTCACCTGGTGAGGTGTTCTGGGGTCTCGAGGGCTGTTTTCCTCTCTAGTCACCTGGTGAGGTGTTCTGGGGTCTGGAGGTCTGTTTTCCTGGCTAGTCACCTGGTGAGGTGTTCTGGGGTCTGGAGGGCTGTTCTCTCTCTGTTTTCCTGGATGGTCACCTGGTAAGGTGTTCTGTGGTCTGGAGGTCTGTTTTCCTCTCTAGTCACCTGGTGAGGTGTTCTGGGGTCTGAAGGGCTGTTTTCCTGGATGGTCACCTGGTGAGGTGTTCTGGGGTCTGGAGGTCTGTTTTCCTGACTAGTCACCTGGTGAAGTGTTCTGGGGTCTGGATGGCTGTTTTCCTCTCTAGTCACCTGGTGAGGTGTTCTGGGGTCTCGAGGGCTGTTTTCCTCTGTTTTCCTGACTAGTCACCTGGTGAGGTGTTCTGGGGTCAGGAGGTCTGTTTTCCTGGCTAGTCACCTAGTGAGGTGGTCTGGAGGTCTGTTTTCCTGGCTAGTCACCTGGTGAGGTGTTCTGGGGTCTGGAGGGCTGTTCTCTCTCTGTTTTCCTGGATGGTCACCTGGTGAGGTGTTCTGGGGTCTCGAGGGCTGTTTTCCTCTCTAGTCACCTGGTGAGGTGTTCTGGGGTCTGGAGGTCTGTTTTCCTGGGTAGTCACCTGGTGAGGTGTTCTGGGGTCTGGAGGGCTGTTCTCCCTCTGTTTTCCTGGATAGTCACCTGGTGAGGTGTTCTGGGGTCTGGAGGGCTGTTTTCCTCTCTAGTCACCTGGTGAGGTGTTCTGGGGTCTCGAGGGCTGTTTTCCTCTGTTTTCCTGACTAGTCATCTGGTGAGGTGTTCTGGGGTCTGGAGGTCTGTTTTCCTGACTAGTCACCTGGTGAGGTGTTCTGGGGTCTGGATTGCTGTTTTCCTCTCTAGTCACCTGGTGAGGTGTTCTGGGGTCTGGAGGTCAGTTTTCCTGACTAGTCACCTGGTGAGGTGTTCTGGGGTCTGGAGGTCTGTTTTCCTGACTAGTCACCTGGTGAGGTGTTCTGGGGTCTGGAGGGCTGTTTTCCTCTCTAGTCACCTGGTGAGGTGTTCTGGGGTCTGGAGGTCTGTTTTCCTGACTAGTCACCTGGTGAGGTGTTCTGGGGTCTGGAGGTCAGTTTTCCTGTCTAGTCACCTGGTGAGGTGTTCTGGGGTCTGGATGGCTGTTTTAATTGCCTCTAACTGTCACTCACACTAACCGGTAGTTGTCTTCCAGGCCCAACACCTACCACTCCAGTCTGCAGGTGAGCTGGGACCTCAACACAGGAGTGTGTCACACCGTCGGGGTCGGTGACCTCACTGAGGTCAAGGGTCAGACCAGGTGAGACGATCTCTCTCTCTCTCTTCATATCTATCGCTCTCCCTCATTTCTTTCTCTCTTCATATCTCTCATATCTCTCTCTCATTTTTTCTTTCTCTTTTCATATCTCCCTCTTCTCTCCCTTCCTGTAGTGGCAGTGTATGGAGTTCGTACAGGAAGTCGTGTGTGAACACAGTGATGAAGTGGCTGGTTCCGGAGAGCAGCTCTCGTTACATCAACCGCATGACCAACGAGGCCCTGCACAAAGGTACACACCTTTATATACACACAGTGGACAAAACATCACCCGCATGACCAACGAGGCCCTGCACAGAGGTACACACGTTATATACACACATACACACACACACACACACACACACACACACACAGCGGACAAAACATCAACTGCATGACCAACGAGGCCCTGCACAGAGGTACACACCTTATATACACACAGTGGACAAAACATCAACTCCTAATGTTCAGTTGCACCACCTTTTGCCCTGAGAACAGTTTCGATTTGTGGGGACATGGACTCAACAAGGTGTTGAAAGTGTTCCACGGGGATGCTGGTCCATGTTGACTCTACAAGGTGTTGAAAGTGTTCCACAGGGATGCTGGTCCATGTTGACTCTACAAGGTGTTGAAAGTGTTCCACAGGGATGCTGGTCCATGTTGACTCTACAAGGTGTTGAAAGTGTTCCACAGGGATGCTGGTCCATGTTGACTCTACAAGGTGTTGAAAGTGTTCCACAGGGATGCTGGTCCATGTTGACTCTACAAGGTGTTGAAAGTGTTCCACAGGGATGCTGGTCCATGTTGACTCTACAAGGTGTAGAAAGTGTTCCACAGGGATGCTGGCCCATGTTGACTCTACAAGGTGTTGAAAGTGTTCCACAGGGATGCTGGTCCATGTTGACTCTACAAGGTGTTGAAAGTGTTCCACAGGGATGCTGGCCCATGTTGACTCAACAAGGTGTTGAAAGTGTTCCACAGGAATGCTGGTCCATGTTGATTCTACAAGGTGTTGAAAGTGTTCCACAGGGATGCTGGCCCATGTTGACTCCAACGCTTTCCACAGTTGTGTCAAGTTGGTTGGATGTTCTTTGGGTGGTGGACCATTCTTGATGCACACGGGAAACTGTAGCGTGAAAAACCCAGCAGCGTTGCAGTTCATGACACACACCGGTGCGCCCACTACCATACCTACTACCATACCCCCTACCGTCCCCCCTACTGTACCCACTACCATTCCCACTACCATTCCCCCTACCGTACCCCCTACCGTCCCCCCTACTGTACCCCCTACCGTCCCCCCTACTGTACCCCCTACCGTCCCCCCTACTGTACCCCCTACCGCCCCCCCTACTGTACCCCCTACCGTCCCCCTACTGTACCCCCTACCGTCCCCCCTACTGTACCCCCTACCGCCCCCCCTACTGTACCCCCTACCGTCCCACTACCATACCCCATACCCACTACTATACCCCCTACTGTACCCACTACCATACCCCATACCCACTACCATACCCCCTACCGTACCCACTACCATACCCACTACCGTACCCCCTACCATACCCACTACCATACCCCATATCCACTACCGTACCCCCTACCATACCCACTACCATACCCCATACCCACTACCATACCCACTACCATACCCACTACCATACCCACTACCATACCCACTACCATATCCCATACCCCCTACCAGATGCTTTTGGAAGTGGTGGTGGAGGACCAATAGGAGCCTCTCTTTCCTCCGGTCTAAAAAACTATATCCAAATGCCCCAGGGCAGTGATTGGGGACATTGCCCTGTGTAGGGTGCCGTCTTTCCGATGGGACATCTGTGGTCACTAAAGATCCCATGGCACTTATCGTAAGAGTAGGGGTGTTAACCCCGGTGTCCTGGCTAAAATCCCAATCTGGCCCTCATACCATCACAGTCACCTAATCATCTACAGTTGGCTAATTCATACCCCTCCTCTCCCCTGTAACTATTCCCCAGGTTGTTGTGGTAAATGAGAACGTGTTCTCAGTCAACTGACCTGGTAAAATGAAACACACACTTTATGTAAATGAATTCTTCAAATCTGTTTATTTTTCTGTTTGTCCCCCTCTCTTCTGTCCAGGTTCCTCTCTACAGGTGTTGGCTGACAGCGACCGGAGTACCTGGATCATACTATGAGGGACAACAGAGGGGTGTCCTTACACCAGAGGCTCGGACTGTCACACCCACACACACCGACACACACCGACACACACCCATACACACACCGACACACACCCATACACACACCGACACACATACAGCAAGCCTGTTTAGCTGCTACAGTAACAGTCATAGGATCCCTCTCAAATGGCACCCTATTCCACCCTATTCCCTCCTATTCCACCCTATTCCACCCTATTCCCTCATATTCCACCCTATTCCCTCATATTCCACCCTATTCCACCCTATTCCCTCCTATTCCACCCTATTCCACCCTATTCCCTCCTATTCCACCCTATTCCACCCTATTCCACCCTATTCCCTCCTATTCCACCCTATTCCCTCCTATTCCACCCTATTCCACCCTATTCCACCCTATTCCCTCCTATTCCATCCTCCACATGTGGTGCACTACGTTTCCATTATGCCTGTGGTGAGAAGTGGTGCTCTATATAGGACCTTCAGACTCCACTCTGGACCTGGAAACCAGTTCCCCTCTAATCAGGGACTGATTTAGACCTGGAAACCAGTTCCACTGTTCCCCTCTAATCAGGGACTGATTTAGACCTGGAAACCAGTTCCACTGTTCCCCTCTAATCAGGGACTGATTTAGACCTGGAAACCAGTTCCACTGTTCCCCTCTAATCAGGGACTGATTTAGACCTGGGACACCAGTTCCACTGTTCCCCTCTAATCAGGGACTGACTTAGACCTGGGACACCAGGTGTGTGTGCAATTAATGATCAGGTAGACCAGAAAGCAGGCTCCGGACCTCGTAGGGTCAGAGTTGAAAACCCCTGATTTAGGGAATAGGGTGCCATGTTGTCATGACTCAGTTGTCGCCAACTTGAATCTGTGCACCTGCCTCTCTCTGTGTGTGTGTGTGTGCCTCTGTGTGTGATGTTGTAGGATGGAAGAAACACGAGGCATTGTGTTTTCCACATCTTCTGTTTTTGTTTGATGACATAATGTACCATAATATGGACCCAGAGCTGGACTGAACAAATAGGATTTTACTGTGGGTTTTTAGTTTGGTTTGTTCAATGTCATTTTCTGTTTTATGACTGTGTGTGAGAGAGAGAAGTTGTGTGGTCCTCATGCCTCTGATTCTGCTGCTGTTCTTGGAACCTAAAGGTCACTCCTCTAAACCGGCTTTGTCCAGTTCGATCTGGTTTGATGCAGGTCTGTCTGACTGCAACAGGGCCTACACATGAACCGGAACCAATCCTGTTATTTGTCGCTCTGGAGGGACTGACGTTCCCCCTAGGTACAGATCTAGGATCAGCTTCCCATCCCCCAATCCTAACCTTAACCATTAGTCGGGGGAAATGTTAAACTGACCGCAGATCAGTGTCTAAGGGCAACTTCACCATCATGTCTCTTATTTTACCGTTGACAGATTTCTTCTTGGTTGAGTCCAAAATGGCTCCCTATGTAGTGCACTACGTTTTGTCCAGAGCCTCATAAGCTCTCATAGGGCTTTGGTCAAAAGTAGTGCACTACATAGGGAATAGGGTGTCAGTTCAGATTGTCCCCTTTATAAATGTATTTGTATGTGATGGAGTTGACTTTCCCAGATTTACTGCCTAGTCCCAGGAAAGTTACAACCCTAGATGGAGCAGAGGCTTATGGGATATGGAGTTTAAGCAAGCCTGTCATTATCTGGCTGTATTTTAAGACTGGACGGAGAGAGCATGGTTCACTTGATTATTTTTTGATAAAAATAAATTGAAAGATTCACCTTGCGTGTTGCCGTTTCCTGTGTGTGTGTGTGAAGGAGAAACACAAAGTTACGTTTTAAGAGACTGAAGAGGGGAAACACTGGTAAAGTATTTAATGGCTAAAGGTGGGCTGGTATCACGTCTTTATATGGCAACGACTGAGTACTGAAACTACAAACTCTAGTCACAGCGATTCAATACAAAGGTCTACAAAACATATACTAGATATCTTGTGATTGTACAATAGTAATACAGTAGCTAAATACTCTGGATAGTACATCAAAATATGCTACACATACTGTTGAAATAAGGCCATAATGGTTCAATAAATATGATAGTCACTAAAGTAACATCTATTTCAAATACACACATTCACTGATCTGTTCTAACTGACTTTTTGCTGATTCTACGAGCTGGCAGTTACGGTTGCCATGGATACAACATTGCATGTGCTCTCGCTGTGACTTCTGACCAATCACAGATTAGAGATGTTTCTGTGAAGGTCTGTATCCTGCTGGTGGGATATGACTTTACTGTTGTGTGTGGAGGAATGACGATGGAGGGACAAATGAATGGGATGGAAACAGGATGCATTATGGCTGCCCTCTCTCTTATGACACTACATATGCCTGCTATAACTCATAATACATTACCAAAGAGTGAGGAACAAATGGCAGATTGCACAGGTTTAGAAACACTTTATTAATCAGATCTAATTAAAAACACAGGTTGTCTTCGAAATGGCACCCTATATAGTACACTACATTAGACCAGAGCCCTAGTCCCTATATAGTGCACTACTTTAGACCATGGTCAATAGGGCTCAGGTCCAAAAAAGTGCACTATACAGGGAGTCATTTGGGATTCAACCACCAGCGCTGTCTCGCTCTACAAGGCACAGGTCATCTCTTAGTTGGCCAAATAATAAAAATACACTAAAACGTACCTTTCTGAATGCTGCCCTGTATGGAACTACACCCCCCATCAGGACACCACTGTTACAGTTAATGTTAATGCTGCCCTGTATGGAACTACACCCCCCATCCTCTACACCACATCAGGACACCACTGTTACAGTTAATGTTAATGCTGCCCTGTATGGAACTACACCCCCCATCCTCTACACCACATCAGGACACCACTGTTACAGTTAATGTTAATGCTGCCCTGTATGGAACTACACCCCTCATCCTCTACACCACATCAGGACACCACTGTTACAGTTAATGCTGCCCTGTATGGAACTACACCCCTCATCCTCTACACCACATCAGGACACCACTGTTACAGTTAATGTTAATGCTGCCCTGTATGGAACTACACCCCTCATCCTCTACACCACATCAGGACACCACTGTTACAGTTAATGCTGCCCTGTATGGAACTACACCCCCTCATCCTCTACACCACATCAGGACACCACTGTTACAGTTAATGTTAATGCTGCCCTGTATGGAACTACACCCCTCATCCTCTACACCACATCAGGACACCACTGTTACAGTTAATGCTGCCCTGTATGGAACTACACCCCCCGTCCTCTACACCACATCAGGACACCACTGTTACAGTTAATGTTAATGCTGCCCTGTATGGAACTACACCCCTCATCCTCTACACCACATCAGGACACCACTGTTACAGTTAATGTTAATGCTGCCCTGTATGGAACTACACCCCCCATCCTCTACACCACATCAGGACACCACTGTTACAGTTAATGCTGCCCTGTATGGAACTACACCCCCCATCCTCTACACCACATCAGGACACCACTGTTACAGTTAATGTTAATGCTGCCCTGTATGGAACTACACCCCCCGTCCTCTACACCACATCAGGACACCACTGTTACAGTTAATGTTAATGCTGCCCTGTATGGAACTACACCCCCCATCCTCTACACCACATCAGGACACCACTGTTACAGTTAATGTTAATGCTGCCCTGTATGGAACTACACCCCCCGTCCTCTACACCACATCAGGACACCACTGTTACAGTTAATGCTGCCCTGTATGGAACTACACCCCCCCATCCTCTACACCACATCAGGACACCATTGTTACAGTTAATGTTAATGCTGCCCTGTATGGAACTACACCCCCTCATCCTCTACACCACATCAGGACACCACTGTTACAGTTAATGTTAATGCTGCCCTGTATGGAACTACAACCCCTCATCCTCTACACCACATCAGGACACCACTGTTACAGTTAATGCTGCCCTGTATGGAACTACACCCCTCATCCTCTACACCACATCAGGACACCACTGTTACAGTTAATGTTAATGCTGCCCTGTATGGAACTACACCCCCCATCCTCTACACCACATCAGGACACCACTGTTACAGTTAATGCTGCCCTGTATGGAACTACACCCCCCGTCCTCTACACCACATCAGGACACCACTGTTAGAGCGTCTGACTGATCAATTCAATCCAAGACCCCTTCAGTCTCAGTTCACGGAGGGCTATTAACATATTCATACTTAGAATCTTTGATGAGCCGTCCACTAAATGGTGCCCTGTTGAAGTACCGATAGGATGCCGTTTGGGACACACTAAGTGGTTGTCTAAGAGGTCAGCGAACATCATCAGGACTGAAGACCGGCAGCTGTTTCAACTCTACACCTGGCTCGGGCAAACGCAGTAAATCTCTCTCTATGGCAGTCAGGACAGTGGGTGGGTAAGGTGAGGACAGAGAAGGTTGTAGCCATGCAGGTTGACTGACTCACACAGAACCAATCAAAAGTTTGGACACGCCTACTCATTCCAGGGTTTTTCTTTATTTATACTATTTTCTACATTGTAGAATAATAATGAAGACAAAGCTGTCATCAAGGCAAAGGGTGGCAACTTTGAAGAATCTCAAATATATATATTTTGGGTTACTACATGATTCCATACGTGTTATTTCATAGGTTTGATGTCTTCACTATTATTCTACAATGTAGAACATAGTACAAATAAAGAAAAACCCTGGAATGAGTGTCCAAACTTTTGACAGGGACATATAGGAAGGGATTCAGTCAGAGGTACGTTGTAGACCTCTGTTGACAGTGCCCCATTTAAAGGCAGTGTTCCTCAGCGTGTTCACGGTAAATGTTGCATGTCGGCTCAGTCAGAGGTACGTTGTAGACCTCTGTTGACAGTGCCCCATTTAAAGGCAGTGTTCCTCAACGTGTTCACGGTAAGTGTTGCATGTCGGCTCAGTCAGAGGTACGTTGTAGACCTCTGTTGACAGTGCCCCATTTAAAGGCAGTGTTCCTCAGCGTGTTCACGGTAAATGTTGCATGTCGGCTCAGTCAGATATTACCTTTAAATGTTCAGGGTGCTACAACACACCTCAGATTGAATCTCAGCCACGGTATTCCTACAAGACTGTTTCTGCAGCCAACAACAAGTTGCCAAACTAGTGGTAATGTTAATTAGTGGGATAGGTTGGTCAAATCTGGAACAGACTGTTACCCTGTCTAGTGAGGAGGTCACTGTCTCTGATGTCACAATGAAGGACCAGTGTGTCTAGTGACCGTCTCTGATGTCACAATGAAGGACCAGTGTGTCTAGTGACCGTCTCTGATGTCACAATGAAGGACCAGTGTGTCTAGTGAGGAGGTCACCGTCTCTGATGTCACAATGAAGGACCAGTGTGTCTAGTGACCGTCTCTGATGTCACAATGAAGGACCAGTGTGTCTAGTGACCGTCTCTGATGTCACAATGAAGGACCAGTGTGTCTAGTGAGGAGGTCACCGTCTCTGATGTCACAATGAAGGACCAGTGTGTCTAGTGAAGAGGTCACCGTCTCTGATGTCACAATGAAGGTGATGAGGAACAATGAGGAACCATGATAACTAAAAGAGATGAAAAGGTAAGCAGTGAAACCTCTCCTTTGCTTACACACACACACACACACACACACACACACACACACACAAGAGATCAAGGTGCAGACAGACAGGGTGTGTGAGGTTGCAGGAACAGATAAGGAACTTAATGGCATTGGGATCACAAACGGGCTCATAGCAAACTATCATTAAGGCAAAGGATGAGTGTGTTGTTGAGGGTGTGTGTGTGTGTTGTTGAGGGTGTGTGTGTGTGTTGGGTGTGTGTGAGTCACTCTGTGTGTGTGGTATTGAACAGTCCCCGGGGGTCAGTCCTGGCTAGCTTGACGGGCGGCTCCAGTGACTCCTCCCCCTCTCCCAGACCAGCGGCGTTAGACGGCACGGTCATCTCTACCCCCTCTTCATCACTCTCCTCCTCATCCTCTTCCTCATCTGAGACACACACACACACAGATATATTAACCGTTTACAGGTTTATTGCGGCCACATTATTAGAGATGTGGAAGATGTGAAGGGTTGTAGGGTGAGACATTACCTTTATCAGGGTCCTGACAGTTCAGACTCCTGCCCACACTGGCAAACTGAGAGAGAGAGACGATCAGCAGTGCATCGTGTGTGTCGGTATGTGTGTTTATGTGTGTGTGTGTGTGTGTGTACCTCTCCCATGACAGCGATGGGTGTCTCTCCTTTAGCCTGGGCCACTCTGTGTTCTACCAGGTAGTACATGTACTCATCATACAACAGTCTGATCAGGTGGAAGGATCCGAAGCTGGCAGCACTACGCAGAGTCAGGTCTCTAATCACCATGGAACTGGGAGGGTAGAGAGAGACAGGTCTCTAATCACCATGGAACTGGGGGGTAGAGAGAGTCAGGTCTCTAATCACCATGGAACTGGGGGGGGGGGGGTAGAGAGAGACAGGTCTCTAATCACCATGGAACTGGGGGGGTAGAGAGAGTCAGGTCTCTAATCACCATGGAACTGGGGGGGTAGAGAGAGACAGGTCTCTAATCACCATGGAACTGGGGGGGTAGAGAGAGATAGGTCTCTAATCACCATGGAACTGGGGGGGTAGAGAAAGACAGGTCTCTAATCACCATGGAACTGGGGGGGGGGGACAGGTCTCTAATCACCATGGAACTGGGGGGGGGGTAGAGAGAGTCAGGTCTCTAATCACCATGGGACTGGGGGGGTAGAGAGAGACAGGTCTCTAATCACCATGGAACTGGGGGGGTAGAGAGAGATAGGTCTCTAATCACCATGGAACTGGGGGGGTAGAGAAAGACAGGTCTCTAATCACCATGGAACTGGGGGGGTAGAGAGAGTCAGGTCTCTAATCACCATGGTTTGGGGGGGTAGAGAGAGACAGGTCTCTAATCACCATGGAACTGGGGGGGTAGAGAGAGTCAGGTCTCTAATCACCATGGAACTGGGGGGGTAGAGAGAGACAGGTCTCTAATCACCATGGAACTGGGGGGGTAGAGAGAGTCAGGTCTCTAATCACCATGGAACTGGGGGGGTAGAGAGAGACAGGTCTCTAATCACCATGGAACTGGGGGGGTAGAGAAAGACAGGTCTCTAATCACCATGGAACTGGGGGGGTAGAGAGAGACAGGTCTCTAATCACCATGGAACTGGGGGGGTAGAGAGAGACAGGTCTCTAATCACCATGGAACTGGGGGGGGGGGGGAGACAGGTCTCTAATCACCATGGAACTGGGGGGGTAGAGAGAGTCAGGTCTCTAATCACCATGGAACTGGGAGGGGAGACAGGTCTCTAATCACCATGGAACTGGGAGGGTAGAGAGAGACAGGTCTCTAATCACCATGGAACTGGGGGGGTAGAGAGAGTCAGGTTTCTAATCACCATGGAACTGGGGGGGTAGAGAGAGTCCGGTCTCTTATCACCATGGAACTGGGGGGCGTAGAGAGAGACAAGTCTCTAATCACCATGGAACTGGGGGGGTAGAGAGAGTCAGGTCTCTAATCACCATGGAACTGGGGGGGTAGAGAGAGCCAGGTCTCTAATCACCATGGAACTGGGGGGGTAGAGAGAGACAGGTCTCTAATCACCATGGAACTGGGGGGGTAGAGAGAGACAGGTCTCTAATCACCATGGAACTGGGGGGGGTAGAGAGAGTCAGGGAGGGGGGAGGGGGGGGGTAGAGAGAGTCAGGGAGGGGGGAGGGGGGGTAGAGAGAGTCAGGTCTCTAATCACCATGGAACTGGGGGGGGGTAGAGAGAGTCAGGGAGGGGGGAGGGGGGGGTAGAGAGAGTCAGGGAGGGGGGAGGGGGGGGGGGTAGAGAGAGTCAGGTCTGTAATCACCATGGAACTGGGGGGGGTAGAGAGAGTCAGGTCTCTAATCACCATGGAACTGGGGGGGTAGAGAGAGTCAGGGAGGGGGGAGGGGGGGTAGAGAGAGTCAGGGAGGGGGGAGGGGGGGTAGAGAGAGTCAGGTCTCTAATCACCATGGAACTGGGGGGGTAGAGAGAGTCAGGGAGCGGGGGGGGTAGAGAGAGTCAGGTCTCTAATCACCATGGAACTGGGGGGGGGTAGAGAGAGTCAGGGAGGGGGGAGGGGGGGGTAGAGAGAGTCAGGTCTCTAATCACCATGGAACTGGGGGGGTAGAGAGAGTCAGGGAGCGGGGGGGATAGAGAGAGTCAGGTCTCTAATCACCATGGAACTGGGGGGGGGGTAGAGAGAGTCAGGGAGGGGGGAGGGGGGGGGTAGAGAGAGTCAGGTCTCTAATCACCATGGAACTGGGGGGGGGGGGGTAGAGAGAGTCAGGGAGGGGGGAGGGGGGGTAGAGAGAGTCAGGTCTCTAATCACCATGGAACTGGGGGGGTAGAGAGAGTCAGGGAGGGGGGAGGGGGGGGTAGAGAGAGTCAGGTCTCTAATCACCATGGAACTGGGGGGGTAGAGAGAGTCAGGGAGGGGGGAGGGGGGGGGTAGAGAGAGTCAGGTATCTAATCACCATGGAACTGGGGGGGTAGAGAGAGTCAGGGAGGGGGGAGGGGGGGGGGTAGAGAGAGTCAGGTATCTAATCACCATGGAACTGGGGGGGTAGAGAGAGTCAGGGAGGGGGGAGGGACAAGAAGAGGAGGGGAAACATTCAAATCAAAGAGCCTTTGATGTTCACTTTCTCTGACTTCAAAACATCCTCTTCTCTCACCTGTAGAAGCTCCACCGCAGCAGGAAGAGCTTGGCAGCCTGAGGGAAGGCTGCTGGGCTGTGTGGGTAGGGCTTTAGGACCTGGGAGACCACGCCGTCCAGCCAGGCAGCCCACTGCTCCAGAGAGTTATGTTGTTGTAACGTCTGCTTGAAGTCCTGCTCCAACCTCTGGATCACACCATCCTCACAACCACACACCCACGACGCCTGTTCCTACAGGGGGGAGAGAGAGACAGGAGTATAGGATCACACCATCCTCACAACCACACACCCACGACGCCTGTTCCTACAGGGGGAGAGAGAGACAGGAGTATAGGATCACACCATCCTCACAACCACACACCCACGACGCCTGTTCCTACAGGGGGGAGAGAGAGACAGGAGTATAGGATCACACCATCCTCACAACCACACACCCACGACGCCTGTTCCTACAGGGGGGAGAGAGAGACAGGAGTATAGGATCACACCATCCTCACAACCACACACCCACGACGCCTGTTCCTACAGGGGGGAGAGAGAGACAGGAGTATAGGATCACACCATCCTCACAACCACGACGCCTGTTCCTACAGGGGGGAGAGAGAGACAGGAGTATAGGATCACACCATCCTCACAACCACGACGCCTGTTCCTACAGGAGGGAGAGAGAGACAGGAGTATAGGATCACACCATCCTCACAACCACACACCCACGACGCCTGTTCCTACAGGGGGAGAGAGAGACAGGAGTATAGGGTGGAGAGAGAGGTAGTGGTTAGAAGGTATCCAGACAGAGAGAGAGAGGTAGTGGTTAGAATGTATCCAGACAGAGAGAGAGAGGTAGTGGTTAGAAGGTATCCAGACAGAGAGAGGTAGTGGTTAGAAGGTATCCAGACAGACGTACCTGCACGTTAGTGAAGTCAACTCTGTTGAGGTCACTCAGCATCTGATTGATCTGGGCGGTGTTCTGGAGGACGGCCCTGGCTGCCTGGGCCAGGTGGTTTAGACTGGTGTAGCGACGCAGCGTCTGGGCAAACGCCCCCGCACACATCACCTGGAGGGGAAGAGAGGGAGACGGAGGGGAGGAGAGGGAGACGGGAGAGAGGAGGAGAGGAGGGGGAGACGGGGGAGAGGGAATGTAGTTTTGTGGAAGAGTATTTGTATTGTGTGTGTGTGTGTGTGTGTGTGTGTGTGTGTGTGTGTGTGTGTGTGTGTGTGTGTGTGTGTGTGTGTGTGTGAGAGATCACACCTTCATGCGGACCATCTCCTCTGGTATGTTCATCATGGCGCTTGTCAGCCAGCTCTCTAGACTCTTGGCAAAGTTACGGATAGCTTGAGTTAAGGCACCTGACAGAGAGACAGAGAGATGGGGAGGGAGATGATTAGAGATGAGAGAGAAAAGTAGCTAGTCATATGTTTTAGATGTCATGTTGTGTAGCTCTAACGGCATGTTGTGTAGCTCTAATGGCATGTTGTGTAGCTCTAATGGCATGTTGTGTAGCTCTAATGGCATGTTGTGTAGCTCTAATGGCATGTTATGTAGCTGTCATGTTATGTAGCTGTAATGTCATGTTGTGTAGCTCTAACGGCATGTTGTGTAGCTCTAATGGCATGTTGTGTAGCTCTAATGGCATGTTGTGTAGCTCTAATGGCATGTTGTGTAGCTCTAATGGCATGTTGTGTAGCTCTAATGGCATGTTGTGTAGCTCTAATGGCATGTTGTGTAGCTCTAACGGCATGTTGGGCAGCTCTGTCATGTTATGTAGCTCTAATGTCAAGTTATGTGGCTCTAATGTCATGTTGTGCAGCTCTAACGGCATGTTGTGTAGCTCTAACGGCATGTTGTGTAGCTCTAACGGCATGTTGGGCAGCTCTGTCATGTTATGTAGCTCTAATGTCAAGTTATGTGGCTCTAATGTCATGTTGTGCAGCTCTGTCATGTTTTGTAGCTATAATGTCAAGTTATGTGGCTCTAATGGCATGTTGTGTAGCTCTAATGGCATGTTGTGTAGCTCTAATGGCATGTTGTGTAGCTCTGATGGCATGTTGTGTAGCTCTGATGGCATGTTGTGTAGTTCTGATGGCATATTGTGTAGCTCTAATGGCATGTTATGTAGCTCTAATGTCAAGTTATGTAGCTCTAATGTCATGTTGTGCAGCTCTGTCATGTTATGTAGCCATAATGCCAAGTTATGTGTCCCTAATGGCATGTATGTAGCTCTAATGTCATGTTGTGTAGATCTAATGGCATGTAGACCTAATGTCATGTTGTGTAGCTCTAATGTCATGTTGTGTAGCTCTAACGTCATGTTGTGTAGCTCTAATGTCATGTTGTGTAGCTCTAATGTCATGTTGTGTAGACCTAACGTCATGTTGTGTAGACCTAACGTCATGTTGTGTAGATCTAATGTCATGTGTCATAACTCACTGGGGATGGGTCGTAATACGTCAGGGATGAGGATCTCCACCAGGGTCTGGTACAGTGTGTTGTCACAGTCTCTGGTCCAGTGAACAACTGGCTGGTACTTACACAGCACCACCAGGTACCACTTAGGTAGACGCTCCTCTGACTCACCATGACTGGAGGCAGGCACACACACACACACACACACACACACACACACACACACACACACACACACACACGTTGTTAGATTGTGTGTGTTGTAATGTGTGACATGTAGAACGTGTGTGTGTTTCACTCACACGCCGAGTGTGTCTGCGTCGATGCTCTCGCTGAACCTCCAAAAGGTTTTCCACAGCGTCTCCACCAGAGTGAACTGCAGGTTCACCATCACATCCAGAATGGCCTGCACAGACATGACATAGCTCTACGTAAGAATGATAAAACACTACATTTGTCTGACATAGAAAGTCATAACATGACATTTGACCCACATAACTGGACATAGACCTACATTGACAAAGCACTACACTAGACAGAGATAGCAATACATTAGACAGACAAAGCACTACATTAGGCTGACAAAGCACTACATTAGACAGAGATAGCAATACATTAGACTGACAAAGTACTACATTAGACAGAGATAACAATACATAAGACAGACAAAGCACTACATAAGACAGACAAAGCACTACATTAGACAGAGATAGCAATACATAAGACAGACAAAGCACTACATTAGACAGAGATAGCACTACATTAGACAGAGATAGCACTACATTAGGCTGAGATAAACACCACACAAGATTGTCATACATTTTCATTACACTACAATAGACTAACACACCGTTTCCCAACCCTGGTCCTGGAACTAAATCACCTGATTCTACATCTCAACTCATCATCGTTATCGCTAGTGGAATCAAGACAGACATAGCCCTACATAATAGGCACAACACTTCATAAGACTGCCACAAGACTGCCACAAGCCAGCAGTGCGTAGTGGACTGTTTACCTCACAGTGTTCCCTGTAGAGCTGTTGGAAGGCAGCGATGTGTTCTGGAACGATCCCATCAGGAAGAGGTCTGTCCTGCAGATCCAACTCTGGGAACTCAGGCAGCGCCCGCGACGCGTCTGGACAACAACAACGGTTACATTGCTGTGTTGTCGATGATTTACAATGTGTTGATCTGTGTGCTTCACATTGCTTTAGTATGTTTACTAGCATTGTTTATGCCATTATTTACATACGGAGACATTCTTGTTACTACGTGTGTGTGTGTGGGTTGCACATTTCGGTAAATTCTTCTGCCGACTAACCGACCCTCGTTAACCGGTCGACAAACGGTTGAACAGTAAAATGACCAACAGGAGATACTACACATACAAAGACCTGTTAATGGAAACACGCAACACTAGCAGGCCTGTCATCGTCCAGTCAAAAGGCTCTCGCCTCTAATTGGACAACTCCTGTAATGAAGCAGATCAGAAAACACCTTTCTAAACAGAGCACCTGATCCCAGCCGTTCCATATGTGTTAGGAACTAGGAGGAGAAATCTAATAGCAACTAGGATGATAATACGACTAGGATGGGATGATAATACGACTAGGATGGGATGATAATACGACTAGGATGGGATGATAATACGACTAGGATGGGATGAAAATACGACTAGGATGGGATGAAAATACGACTAGGATGGATGATAACACGACTAGGATGGGATGATAATACGACTAGGATGGGATGATAATACGACTATGATGGGATGAAAATACGACTAGGATGGATGATAACACGACTAGGATGGGATGATAATACGACTAGGATGGGATGATAATACGACTAGGACGGGATGATAATACGACTAGGATGGGATGATAATACGACTAGGATGATAATACGACTATGATGGGATGAAAATACGACTAGGATGGATGATAACACGACTAGGGTGGGATGATAATACGACTAGGATGGGATGATAATACGACTAGGATGGGATGAAAATACGACTAGGATGGATGATAACACGACTAGGATGGGATGATAATACGACTAGGATGGGATGATAATACGACTATGATGGGATGAAAATACGACTAGGATGGATGATAACACGACTAGGATGGGATGATAATACGACTAGGATGGGATGATAATACGACTAGGATGGGATGATAATACGACTAGGATGATAATACGACTATGATGGGATGAAAACACGACTAGGATGGGATGATAACACGACTAGGACGGGATGATAATACGACTAGGATGGTGGCTTTGACTTCTGGGCAACAGAAGAAAGTTGGTGTGAAAATCAATAGAACAGGAGAGACATGCTGGTTAACGGCATCAGGGAGTCTTTATAAAATAATTGCCTCCACGTTCCTATAGATTGATTTTGACAAGGCTACTTTGAAGTAAGGCAAGACATGCCTCTGTTTGAAGTAAAGTCAAAGGTTTCAAACAATTCTGGTGCAAAGTGGTGTGTGACTTGCTGACAGCCTGCCTGCGTTGACTAAAACCCAGCACGTTACCCCCCAGCACGTTACCCCCCAGCACGTTACCCCCCAGCACGTCACCCCCCAGCACGTCACCCCCCAGCACGTCACCCCCCAGCACGTTACCCCCCAGCACGTCACCCCCCAGCACGTCACCCCCCAGCACGTCACCCCCCAGCACGTCACCCCCCAGCGCGTCACCCCCCAGCGCGTCACCCCCCAGCGCGTTACCCCCCAGTAACGTCTCACCCCAGCACGTCACCCCCAGCACGTCACCCCCCAGCACGTCACCCCCCAGCGCGTCACCCCCCAGCGCGTCACCCCCCAGCGCGTCTCACCCCAGCGCGTTACACCCCAGCGCGTTACACCCCAGCGCGTTACACCCCAGCGCGTTACCCCCCAGTAACGTCTCACCCCAGCACGTCACCCCCAGCACGTCACCCCCCAGCGCGTCACCCCCCAGCGCGTCACCCCCCAGCGCGTCACCCCCCAGCGCGTCTCACCCCAGCGCGTCACACCCCAGCGCGTTACACCCCAGCGCGTTACACCCCAGCGCGTTACACCCCAGCGCGTTACACCCCAGCGCGTTACACCCCAGCGCGTTACCCCCCAGCGCGTTACCCCCCAGCGCGTTACCCCCCAGCGCGTTACCCCCCAGCACGTTACACCCCAGCACGTTACACCCCAGCACGTTACACCCCAGCACGTTACCCCCCAGCACGTTACCCCCCAGCACGTCTCACCACAGCACGTTACCCCCCAGCACGTTACCCCCCAGCACGTCTCACCCCAGCACGTCTCACCCCAGCACGTTACACCCCAGCACGTCACACCCCAGTACGTTACCCCCCAGCACGTCACACCCCAGCACGTTACCCCCCAGCACGTTACACTCCAGTACCATCTTTTAGACAGCTCTCGAGCTGTCTGACAGATGATAGGCTATTCCGCTCCTCTGTGTGTGTGTGTGTGTGTGTTTGTGTGTGTGAACCTAGTCCCTGTCCACTCACCCAGGAACTGCTGGTATTGTTGCACTTGAGCTGAGATGTCACTGAGCCCCGCCCCCTGCTGCTGCCCCGCCCCCAGAGACATCCCATTGGACATGCCCTCCACCTTCAGAACCGGCTTTACCCTATTGGACAGAACAGCTGTCAAAAGAGAGAGAGAGACAGGAAGAGAGAGCGAGAGACAGCAAGAGAGAGAGAGAGAGAGGAAGAGAGAGAGAGAGAGACAGGAAGAGAGAGAGAGAGAGAGAGAGAGAGAGAGAGAGAGAGAGACAGGAAGAGACAGAGAGACAGGAAGAGACAGAGAGACAAGAAGAGAGAGAGAGAGACAGGAAGAGACAGAGACAGGAAGAGACAGAGAGACAGGAAGAGACAGAGAGACAGGAAGAGACAGAGAGACAGGAAGAGACAGAGAGACAGGAAGAGAGAGAGACAGGAAGAGAGAGAGAGAGACAGGAAGAGACAGAGAGACAGGGAGACAGGAAGAGACAGAGAGACAGGAAGAGACAGAGAGACAGGAAGAGACAGAGAGACAGGAAGAGACAGAGAGACAAGAAGAGACAGAGAGACAAGAAGAGAGAGACAGGAAGAGACAGAGAGACAGGAAGAGACAGAGAGACAAGGAGAGAGAGAGAGACAGGAAGAGAGAGAGAGACAGGAAGAGAGAGACACCCCCCTACCTGTTTTTCTGAGAGAAGGGCTGCTGTCTCAAGGCGAGGTGCTGGTGGTCGTCTATCAGACGGAGCAGAGAGGAGGTGGCCTTGATACGAAGACCATAGTAGTGGTACTTGGAGTTCCCTCTGAGACACACAGGCATCTGATTATTACATGACATTACAGGAGCTGCCTCTGCCACTAGGGAACAGGTGTGTTATATACAGCTGAAGTCAGACGTTTACATACACTTAGGTTGGAGTCATTAAAACACTTTTTTTCAACAACTCCACAAATGTCTAAAAATGTTATTTCCCCTTTATTTAACCAGGGAGGCCAGTTGAGAACAAGTTCTCATTTACAACTGTGACCTGGCCAAGATAAAGCAATGCAGTGTGACACAAACAACACAGTTACACATGGAGTAAACAAACATACAGTCAATAATACAGTAGAACAAAAAGACAGTCTATATACAGTGTGTGCAAATGGCGTGAGGAAGTAAGGCAATAAATAGGCCACAGTAGCGAAGAAATTATAATTATCAGATTAACACTGGAGTGATGGATGAGTAGATGATGGTGTGTAAGTAGAGATACTGGTGTGCAAAATAGCAGAAAAGTAAATAAAAACAATATGGGGATGAGGTAGGTAGATTGAGGTTGACTGTTAACAAACTATAGTTTTGGCAAGTCGGTTAGGACATCTACTTTGTGCATGACACAAGTCATTTTTCCAGCAATTGTTTACAGACAGAATATTTCACTTATAATTCACTGTATTACAATTCCAGTGGGTCAGAAGTTTACATACACTAAGTTGACTGTGCCGTTAAACAGCTTGGAAATGATGTCATGGCTTTAGAAGCCTCTGATAGGCTAATTGACATAATTTGAGTCATTTGGAGGTGTACCTGTGGATGTATTTCATGGCCTACCTTCAAACTCAGTGCCTCTTTGCTTGACATCATGGGAAATCAAAGACCATCAAGACCTCAGAAAAAAAATTGTAGACCTCCACAAGTCTGGTTGATCCTTGGGAGCAATTTCCAAATGCCTGAAGGTACCACGTTCATCTGTACAAACAATAGTACGCAGGTATAAACACCATGGGACCACGCAGCCGTCATACCGCTCAGGAAGGAGACGCGTTCTGTCTCCTAGAGATGAACGTACTTTGGTGCAAAAAGTGCAAATCAATCCCAGAACAACAGCAAAGGACCTTGTGAAGATGCTGGAGGAAACAGGTACAAAAGTATCTATATCCACAGTAAAACAAGTCCTATATCGACATAACCTGAAAGGCCGCTCAGCAAGGAAGAAGCCACTGCTCCAAAACCACCATAAAAAAAGCCAGACTACAGTTTGCAACTGCACATGGGGACAAAGATTGTACTTTTTGGAGAAATGTCCTCTGGTCTGATGAAACAAAAATAGAACTGTTTGGCCATAACGACCATCGTTATGTTTGGAGTTAAAAGGGGGAGGCTTGCAAGCCGAAGAACACCATCCCAACCGTGAAGCATGGAGGTGGCAGCATCATGTTGTGGGGGTGCTTTGCTGCAGGAGGGACTGGTGCACTTCACAAAATAGATGACATCATGAGGTTGGAAAATGATGTGGATATATTGAAGCAACATCTCAAGAAATCAGTCAGGCAGGAAGTTAAAACTTGGTCGTAAATGGGTCTTCCAAATGGACAATGACCCCAAGCATACTTCCAAAGTTGTGGCAAAATGGCTAAAGGACAACAAAGTCAAGGTATTGGAGTGGTCATCACAAAGCCCTGACCTCAATCCTACAGAACATTTGTGGGCAGAACTGAAAAAGCGTGTGCGAGCAAGGAGGTCTACAAACCTGACTCAGTTACACCAGCTCTGTCAGCAGGAATGGACCGAAACATTTGACCCAAGTTAAACAATTTAAAGGCAATGCTACCAAGTACTAATGCTACCAAGTACTAATGCTACCACGTACTAATGCTACCACGTACTAATGCTACCACGTACTAATGCTACCAAGTACTAATGCTACCAAGTACTAATGCTACCAAGTACTAATGCTACCAAGTACTAATGCTACCAAGTAAACTTCTGACCCACTGGGAATATGATGAAAGAAATCAAATCTGAAATAAATCATTCTCTCTACTATTATTCTGACAATTCACATTCTTAAAATAAAGTGGTGACCCTAACTGACCTAAAACAGGTAATTTTTACTCTGATTAAATGTCAGGAATTGTGAAAAACTGAGTTTAAATGTATTTTGCTAAGGTATATGTAAACTTCTGACTTCAACTGTAGGCACGTGTGTTATATAGATGTGTGTATAGTGTACATACCGTGTGTTATATAGATGTGTGTATATATACAGTGTACATACCGTGTGTTATGTAGATGTGTGTATAGTGTACATACCGTGTGTTATATAGATGTGTGTATAGTGTACATACCGTGTGTTATATAGATGTGTGTATAGTGTACATACCGTGTGTTATATAGTGTATAGTGTACATACCGTGTGTTATATAGATGTGTGTACAGTGTACATACCGTGTGTTATATAGATGTGTGTATAGTGTACATACCGTGTGTTATATAGATGTGTGTATAGTGTACATACCGTGTGTTATATAGATGTGTGTATATATACAGTGTACATACCGTGTGTTATATAGATGTGTGTATAGTGTACATACCGTGTGTTATATAGATGTGTGTATAGTGTACATACCGTGTGTTATATAGAGGTGTGTATAGTGTACATACCATGTGTTATATAGTGTATAGTGTACATACCGTGTGTTATATAGTGTATAGTGTACATACCGTGTGCCCAGGCGTCTGGTCCTCAGCCCCATGAAGACAGATCTGATGAGTTTGCCGAAGGAGGCAGCGTTGACAGGTTCTAGCTTGTGATCCTGACAGTGTAAGAGGTAGTGGCAGTAGAGGGTACAGCGAGGCAGACTGACCCCCTCTGCACCCTCGTAGTTATCCAGCAGCCACTGTACCTGGAGGGGGAGGGAGAGCTGAAGACTAGAGGGATTTGTCCAAATCAACATGCACAAACAGTAGTGGTGTTACTATTCACACACACACACACACACACACACCCCCTACTCACTGCGGCGGGGGCTGCTCTGGTGTTGTGACTGGAGTAGTCCCCACCGCCCAATACGTATCCGCCCTGGATGACGTAACCACTCCCACCTCCTCCCGTTGCCGCGGTGACGGAGACCGACTGTGAAGTCACGGAGTTAGTGACCTGTGACCCCGAGGTGGGCGTGGACTCGTAGTAGGAAGAGGAGGAAGAGGGAGGGGTCTGGGAGTAGAGGGGGGAGTCGGAGTACGGGTAGCTGCCAGAACGACTGGAGGGAGAGACAGAGAGGGACAGAGACAGAGAGACAGACAGAGAGACCGAGGGAGAGACAGAGGGAGAGACAGAGGGAGAGACAGAGAGGGAGAAAGACAGAGGGAGAGACAGAGAGGGAGAGACAGAGAGACAGAGAGAGAGATAGACAGAGAGAGAGACAGACAGACAGAGGGAGAGAGAGAGAGACAGACAGAGACAGACAGAGCGAGAGAGAGAGACAGACAGAGGGAGAGACAGACAGACAGAGGGAGAGAGAGAGAGAGACAGACAGACAGACAGAGGGAGAGACAGACAGACAGTGGGAGAGAGAGAGAGAGAGGGAGAGACAGAGAAGGAGAGACAGAGAAGGAGAGACAGAGGGAGAGACAGAGGGAGAGACAGAGGGAGAGACAGAGAAGGAGAGAGACAGACAGAGGGAGAGAGGGAGAGACAGAGAAGGAGAGACAGAAGGAGAGACAGAAGGAGAGACAGAGAAGGAGAGACAGAGAAGGAGAGACAGACAGAGGGAGAGAGGGAGAGACAGAAGGAGAGACAGGAGAGAGACAGACAAGGAGAGACAGAGAAGGAGAGACAGAGAAGGAGAGAGACAGAGACAGAGAGGGAGAGACAGAGAAGGAGAGAGACAAACAGAGGGAGAGACAGAGAAGGAGAGACAGAGAAGGAGAGACAGGAGAGAGAGAGAAGGAGAGACAGAAGGAGAGACAGAAGGAGAGACAGAAGGAGAGAGAGGAGAGACAGAGAAGGAGAGAGAGAGAGAGGGAGAGACAGAAGGAGAGACAGAAGGAGAGAGAGAAGGAGAGACAGAAGGAGACAGAAGGAGAGACAGAAGGAGAGAGACAGACAAGGAGAGACAGAGAAGGAGAGACAGAGAAGGAGAGACAGAGAAGGAGAGACAGACAGAGGGAGAGAGGGAGAGACAGAGAAGGAGAGACAGGAGAGAGACAGAAGGAGAGAGAGAGAAGGAGAGACAGAGAAGGAGAGAGACAGAGACAGAGAGGGAGAGACAGAGAAGGAGAGACAGAGGAGAGAGAAAGAAGGAGAGACAGAAGGAGAGACAGAAGGAGAGAGAGGAGAGACAGAGAAGGAGAGAGAGAGAGAGGGAGAGACAGAAGGAGAGACAGAAGGAGAGAGAGAAGGAGAGACAGAGAAGGAGACAGAAGGAGAGAGAGAAGGAGAGACAGAGAAGGAGAGACAGAAGGAGAGACAGAGAAGGAGAGAGGCGGACAGAGGGAGAGAGAGAGAGAGACAGAGAGGGAGAGACAGAGAAGGAGAGACAGAAGGAGAGAGAGAAGGAGAGACAGAAGGAGAGAGACAGACAGAGAGACAGGGAGATGGGAAGGAGAGAGACAGAGGGAGAGAGAGAGACAGAGGGAGATGGGAAGGAGAGAGACAGAGGGAGAGAAGAAGAGACAGAGGGAGATGGGAAGGAGAGAGACAGAGGGAGAGAAGAAGAGACAGAAGGAGAGATGGGAAGGAGAGCAAAAATAATACAAATATGTAAAACGATATATAGAACATGTCTCCATGGTATGAAGTGTGTGTGTGTGTGTGTGTGTGTGTGTGTGTGTGTGTACGTACGTACTACTCACATGGTAGAGGTGGTGTAAGAAGAGTCCTCTCCCTCCACATACTGACTGGAGTAAACCTGCTGCTGCACCTACAGAGAAACCAGTAACTAATTTAATAGTCTCAGGGGAATTCATATGAACATCTCTCTTCTCTATCACGCTCTCCCTCCCTCCTTCTCTTTCAGAAACCTTCACCCTATCACTCCTCTCCACCCCAACTACCTCCCTCCCTCCCTCCCTCCCTCCCTCCTTCTCTTTCAGAAACCTTCACCCTATCACTCCTCTCCACCCCAACTACCTCCCTCCCTCCCTCCCTCCTTCTCTTTCAGAAACCTTCACCCTATCACTCCTCTCCACCCCAACTATCTCCCTCCCTCACTCTCTCCCCTTCCTCCCCTCCTCCCTCCCTTCCCTCTCCTCCCTCCTTCTCTTTCAGAAACCTTCGCCCTATCACTCCTCTCCACCCCAACTATCTCCCTCCATCACTCTCTCCCCTTCCTCCCCTCCTGTATCCCCTCCTCCCTCCCTTCCCTCTCCTCCTGTATCCCCTCCTCCCTCCCTTCCCTCTCCTCCCTCCTTCTCTTACAGAAACCTTCGCCCTATCACTCCTCTCCACCCCAACTATCTCCCTCCCTCACTCTCTCCCCTTCCTCCCCTCCTGTATCCCCTCCTCCCTCCCTCCCTTCCCTCTCCTCCCTTCCTCCCCTCTTGTATCCCCTCCTCCCTCCCTTCTCCTTCCTCCCCTCCTGTATCCCCTCCTCCCTCCCATTCTCCTTCCCTCCCCTTCCTCCCCTCCTGTATCCCCTCCTCCCTCCCTTCCCTCTCCTCTCTCCCTCTCCTACTCTGAGTGTTGCAGCTAACGTGTAGAGCATCATGAGGTGGAACAAGACAGAGGGAAGGAGAGAGGGAAGAGAGAAGGGAAGGAGAGAGGGAAGGAGAGGGAAGAGAGGAGGGAAGGAGAGAAGGAAGAGAGAAGGGAAGGAGAGAGGGAAGGAGAGGGAAGAGAGAAGGGAAGGAGAGAGGGAAGGAGAGGGAAGAGAGGAGGGAAGGAGAGAAGGAAGAGAGGAGGGAAGGGCTGCTTTTGGAGATGGGAATGAGGGATATCCCTCTCGCTGTCTGTCTTCCACTGGTGCCTCTTCTCTCTCTCGCTCTATCATATCTCTGTTTCTATCCATCTCTCTGTTTCTCTCTCTCTCCATCTCTCTGTTTCTCTCTCTCTCTCTCTCCATCTCTCTGTTTCTCTCTCTCTCTCTCTCCATCTCTCTGTTTCTCTCTCTCTCTCTCTCCATCTCTCTGTTTCTCTCTCTCTCTCTCTCTCCATCTCTCTGTTTCTCTCTCTCTCTCTCTCCATCTCTCTGTTTCTCTCTCTCTCTCTCCATCTCTCTGTTTCTCTCTCTCCATCTCTCTGTTTCTTTCTCTCCATCTCTCCATTTCTCTCTCTCTCTCCATCTCTCTGTTTCTCTCTCTCTCCATCTCTCCGTTTCTCTCTCTCTCTCCATCTCTCTGTTTCTCTCTCTCTCTCTCTCCATCTCTCTGTTTCTCTCTCCATCTCTCTGTTTCTCTCTCCATCTCTCTGTTTCTCTCTTTCTCTCTCTCCATCTCTGTTTCTCTCTCTCTCCATCTCTCTGTTTCGCTCTCTCTCCATCTCTCTGTTTCTCTCTCTCCATCTCTCTCTCTCTCCATCTCTCTCTCCATCTGTTTCTCTCTCTCTCCATCTCTGTTTCTCTCTCTCTCTCTCCATCTCTGTTTCTCTCTCTCTCTCTCCATCTCTGTTTCTCTCTCTCTCCATCTCTCTGTTTCTCTCTCTCTCTCCATCTCTCTGTTTCTCTCTCTCTCTCTCCATCTCTCTGTTTCTCTCTCTCTCTCCATCTCTCTGTTTCTCTCTCTCCATCTCTCTGTTTCTCTCTTTCTCCATCTCTCTGTTTCTCTCTCTCTCCATCTCTCTGTTTCTCTCTCTCTCCATCTCTCTGTTTCTCTCTCTCTCCATCTCTCTCTCTCTCCATCTCTCTGTTTCTCTCTCTCTCTCTCTCTCCATCTCTGTTTCTCTCTCTCTCCATCTCTCTGTTTCTCTCTCTCTCCATCTCTCTGTTTCTCTCTCTCTCTCTCCATCTCTCTGTTTCTCTCTCTCTCCATCTCTCTGTTTCTCTCTCTCTCTCTCCATCTCTCTGTTTCTCTCTCTCTCCATCTCTCTGTTTCTCTCTCTCTCCATCTCTGTTTCTCTCTCTCTCTCCCCATCTCTCTGTTTCTCTCTCTCTCTTCATCTCTCTGTTTCTCTCTCTCTCCATCTCTCCGTTTCTCTCTCTCTCTCTCCATCTCTCTGTTTCTCTCTCTCTCTCTCTCGGTATCTCTCTCTCTCTTACATCCCCCTCTCTCTCTGACTTGCATGCAGGCTCTGTAGGTGGGGCAACGTTACATCTATTACTGATTTTTACTGATACTGTCTCGGGGGGGGGGGGGTCAGGTGTGTGTAAGTGAGTGTGTGTGTAATACCCCCTGTGTGATGTGTATAGACTATAGGTTGTTGACATTGTGCTGTCTTCCACTCTTGGGTGTTGGTGACAATGTCTGAACCACTCGCACTCTGTGCGTCTGGTGTGCGTCTGGTGTGCGTCAGGTGTGCGTCTGGTGGGCGTCAGGTGTGCGTCAGGTGTGCGTCAGGTGTGCGTCAGGTGTGCGTCTGGTGTGCGTCTGGTGTGCGTCTGGTGTGCGTCTGGTGTGCGTCTGGTGTGCGTCTGGTGTGCGTCTGGTGTGCGTCTGGTGTGTGTACGTGCAGGTGTATGTGTAGCGTACCTGTTGGGTGGTCTGCTGTACTACCTGGGTGGAGACCCCTGTCTGAACCACTACTACTGGAGGACTGGAGTCTGATACACTGTCACTAGAATGGAGAGAGCCATCTATGGAGAGAGAGAAGGAGAGAGGAAGAGATGGATAGAGGGAGGGAGGAGAGAGGAAGAGATGGAGAGAGGGAGGGAGGAGAGAGGAAGAGATGGAGAGAGGGAGGGAGGAGAGATGGAGAGAGGGAGGGAGGAGAGAGGAAGAGAGGGAGGGAGGAGAGATGGAGAGAGGGAGGGAGGAGAGAGAAAGAGATGGAGAGGGAGGGAGGAGAGAGGAAGAGATGGAGAGAGGAAGAGATGGATAGAGGGAGGGAGGAGAGAGGAAGAGATGGAGCGAGGGAGGGAGGAGAGATGGAGAGAGGGAGGGAGGAGAGAGGGAGGGAGGAGAGAGAGACAGACAGATGGAGAAAGAAAAGAGAGAAACAGACAGACACAGAGAGAGAGAGAGACGAGAGAGAGACGAGATGAGCGAGAGAGAGAGAGACAAGATGAGCGAGAGAGAGAGGATCGGTGGAACACAGTAAATTAAAATAGAGAGAGAAAGAGAGTAGCAGGAAGAGAGGACGGAGGAAGAGAGAGAAAGAGAGTAGCGGGAAGAGAGGACGGAGGGAGAGAAAGAGAGTAGCAGGAAGAGAGGACGGAGGAAGAGAGAGAAAGAGAGTAGCGGGAAGAGAGGACGGAGGAAGAGAGAGAAAGAGAGTAGCAGGAAGAGAGGACGGAGGAAGAGAGAGAAAGAGAGTAGCGGGAAGAGAGGATGGAGGAAGAGAGAGAAAGATAGAGTAGCAGGAAGAGAGGACGGAGGAAGAGAGAGAAAGAGAGTAGCAGGAGGAAGAGAGGACAGAGGAAGAGAGAGAAAGAGAGTAGCAGGAGGAAGAGAGGACAGAGGAAGAGAGAGAAAGAGAGTAGCAGGAGGAAGAGAGGACAGAGGAAGAGAGAGAAAGAAAGTAGCGGGAGGAAGAGAGAGAAAGAGAGTAGCAGGAGGAGAGGACAGAGGGAGAGAAAGAGAGTAGCAGGAAGAGAGGACGGAGGAAGAGAGAGAAAGAGAGTAGCAGGAAGAGAGGACAGAGGAAGAGAGAGAAAGAGAGTAGCAGGAAGAGAGGACAGAGGGAGAGAAAGAGAGTAGCAGGAGGAAGAGAGGACAGAGGAAGAGAGAGAAAGAGAGTAGCAGGAAGAGAGGACAGAGGAAGAGAGAGAAAGAGAGTAGCAGGAAGAGAGGACAGAGGGAGAGAAAGAGAGTAGCAGGAGGAAGAGAGGACAGAGGAAGAGAGAGAAAGAGAGTAGCAGGAAGAGAGGACAGAGGAAGAGAGAGAAAGAGAGTAGCGGGAGGAAGAGAGGACAGAGGAAGAGAGAGAAAGAGAGTAGCAGGAGGAAGAGAGGACAGAGGAAGATAGAGAAAGAGAGTAGCAGGAAGAGAGGACAGAGGAAGAGAGAGAAAGAGAGTAGCAGGAAGAGAGGACAGAGGAAGAGAGAGAAAGAGAGTAGCAGGAGGAAGAGAGGACAGAGGAAGAGAGAGAAAGAGAGTAGCAGGAGGAAGAGAGGACAGAGGAAGAGAGAGAAAGAGAGTAGCGGGAGGAAGAGAGGACGGAGGAAGAGAGAGAAAGAGAGTAGCAGGAGGAAGAGAGGACAGAGGAAGAGAGAGAAAGAGAGTAGCAGGAGGAAGAGAGGACAGAGGAAGAGAGAGAAAGAGAGTAGCAGGAGGAAGAGAGGACAGAGGAAGAGAGAGAAAGAGAGTAGCGGGAGGAAGAGAGGACAGAAGAAGAGAGAGAAAGAGAGTAGCAGGAGGAAGAGAGGACAGAGGAAGAGAGAGAAAGAGAGTAGCGGGAGGAAGTGAGGACGGAGGAAGAGAGAGAAAGAGAGTAGCGGGAGGAAGAGAGGACGGAGGAAGAGAGAGAAAGAGAGTAGCGGGAGGAAGAGAGGACGGATGGGAGGAAGATAAACAACATGAGATTATGTTTACAACTTCATCAAATATCAAATCATTAACAACATCCACATAATAAACCAGTACTCACGATACTCTGTCTCCACACTATAACAGCAGTTACTGTAGAACATACTCTGTCTCCACACTATAACAGCAGTTACTGTAGAACATACTCTGTCTCCACACTATAACAGCAGTTACTGTAGAACATACTCTGTCTCCACACTATAACAGCAGTTACTGTAGAACATACTCTGTCTCCACACTATAACAGCAGTTACTGTAGAACATACTCTGTCTCCACACTATAACAGCAGTTACTGTAGAACATAGCTCTTAGGACAGACGAGAGAGAGATGGAGAGGACAGAGGGATGGCCATCTCTCCAGCCTTATATATGAGGCAGGCAGAGGGAGGCCTTGGACAGCTAATCTCCCTAGATGGAGGGAACAATCCCCCCATCATATAAACACAGGTATCAGGTGAGGAGAGAGAGGGAGGGGTGGAGGGGAGAGAGGGAGGGGTGGAGGGGAGAGAGGGAGGGAGGGGTGGAGGGAAGGGTGGAGGGAAGAGAGGGAGGGGTGGAGGGAAGAGAGGGAGGGGTGGAGGGAAGAGAGGGAGGGGTGGAGGGAAGAGAAGGAGGGTGGAGGGAAGAGAAGGAGGGTGGAGGGAAGAGAGGGAGGGTGGAGGGAAGAGAAGGAGGGTGGAGGGAAGAGAAGGAGGGAAGAGAAGGAGGGTGGAGGGAAGAGAGGGAGGGGGAAGAGAGGGAGGGTGGAGGGAAGAGAGGGAGGGTGGAGGGGAGAGAGGGAGGGGTGGAGGGGAGAGAGGGAGGGGTGGAGGGAAGAGAGGGAGGGGTGGAGGGAAGAGAGGGAGGGGAGAGAGGGAGGGTGGAGGGGAGAGAGGGAGGGTGAAGGGAAGAGAGGGAGGGTGGAGGGAAGAGAGGGAGGGTGGAGGGGAGAGAGGGAGGGGTGGAGGGAAGGTGGAGGGAAGAGAGGGAGGGTGGAGGGAAGAGAGGGAGGGGCGGAGAGAGAGAGGGAGGGTGGTGGGAAGGTGGAGGGAAGAGAGGGAGGGGCGGAGAGAGAGAGGAAGGGTGGAGGGAAGGTGGAGGGGAGAGAGGGAGGGTGGAGGGGAGAGAGGGAGGGTGGAGGGGAGAGAGGGAGGGTGGAGGGGAGAGAGGGAGGGTGGAGGGAAGAGAGGGAGGGGCGGAGAGAGAGAGGGAAGGTGGAGGGGAGAGAGGGAGGGTGGAGGGAAGGTGGAGGGAAGAGAGGGAGGGGTGGAGGGGAGAGAGGGAGGGGTGGAGGGAGAGAGGGAGGGTGGACAGAGAGAGGGAGGGGCGGAGAGAGAGAGGGAGGGAGGGTGGAGGGAAGGTGGAGGGAAGAGAGGGAGGGTGGACAGAGAGAGGGAGGGGTGGAGGGGAGAGAGGGAGGGTGGAGGGAAGGTGGAGGGAAGAGAGGGAGGGTGGAGGGGAGAGAGGGAGGGTGGAGGGAAGGTGGAGGGAAGAGAGGGAGGGTGGACAGAGATAGATGTTGACTATTGTGATTTATTACTGTTCATATAGTATGATGATCCATTCAATGTTATTGTCTATTATCTACTTCACCTGCTTTAGCAATGCTAACATATGTTTCCATGACAATAAAGCCCCTTGAATTAAACTGAGACAGACAGAGTCTGACAGAGACAGACAGACAGGCAGAGAGAGTCAGACAGAGACAGAGACAGAGAGACAGACAGAGTCTGACAGAGACAGACAGACAGACAGAGAGAGTCAGACAGAGACAGAGACAGAGAGACAGACAGATCTGTCTCTAGCTCCAGTGTGTGTGTCTGTGGTGTGAGTGGAGCAGGCCAGGCCTCACTAGTGTTACCTGATACTAACACCCTGCCAGGCTGGCAGGTTAGCTGCTGCTGCTAATCTACTAATAGACACCATGCAAATAAACTACACACAACACACAGTATGGCTGGTCAACTAGTCTGGCAGCTTTACAGTGGGCCTACAATGGAAATACATTGTTCAAATGTTATAGAGCTGTCCTCAATGATTTTAAATGCAGTGTATATCCACATGTGGTGGAATTGTGTTTTTAAATTATTATTATTATTATTTTTTTTTGTGAATTTGACCGCTTTTTCTCCCCAATTTTGTTGTATCCAATTGTTTAGTAGCTACTATCTTGTCTCATCGCTACAACTCCCGTACGGGCTCAGGAGAGACGAAGGTTGAAAGTCATGCGTCCTCCGATACACAACCCAACCAAGCCGCACTGCTTCTTAACACAGCGCGCCTCCAACCCGGAAGCCAGCCGCACCAATGTGTCGGAGGAAACACCGTGCACCTGGTAACCTTGGTTAGCGCGCACTGCGCCCGGCCCGCCAATGGAGTCGCTGGTGCGCGATGAGACAAGGATTTCCCTACCGGCCAAACAGACGCTAGGTCAACTGTGCGTCGCCCCACGGACCTCCCGGTCGTGGCCGGTTACGACAGAGCCTGGGCCGAACCCTCCCTAACCCGGACGACGCTAGGCCCCACGGACCTCCCGGTCGCGGCCGGTTACGACAGAGCCTGGGCTGAACCCAGAGTCTCTGGTGGCACAGCTAGCGCTGGATTATTATTATTTTTTAATCGTATACAAACGTCCTGTGTATATCTGCCCCAAAGACTGTTGGGTAGCGAACAGGCTTACTGATGGTAGGTAGTAGAATTATCTCTCGTGGACAGAACTTAATCGAGCATCTATGTAATTAAGCAAGATTGTTGTTCTGAGTTTCCAAGATTAGTAGCAGAAAGGTGTTGGCCACATGCCAGTATGTCCCTCCTACAGCCCAGCTAACGGTAGTCCTGCGTGCCAGTATGTCCCTCCTACAGCCCAGCTAACGGTAGTCCTGCAGCTAACGGTAGTCCTGCGTGCCAGTATGTCCCTCCTACAGCCCAGCTAACGGTAGTCCTGCGTGCCAGTATGTCCCTCCTACAGCCCAGCTAACGGTAGTCCTGCAGCTAACGGTAGTCCTGTGGTGGTGTGGCTGTGGTGGAATAGACCTGTTTCATCATGTCAGCTACTCTCACCTGAGAGAGTGAGAATGCCTCACCTGTAACGGTCACTACGATGTACTGCGGTGTGGAACTCTGTCCGTTACTCTGCTGAACGGCAGAACTCTGGATCTCCGCGGTAACAAATGGAGTCTGAGAAGGAGCGGCAAGAACCACTGTCTTCTGGGCCTTGGTGGGCATGGCTTGAGCAGGAAGTTTGTCCTGTCCGGCTGTGGAGACGATGGACACTGACTGGTTGAACTGGGTTGGCGTGGAGCGGGAGGGCGTGGCTGATTGTGTTGCTATGGTGACAGCGTTGGGCTGGGGGGCCGGCTGGAGCTCTTCTGTGTAGCCTGGGGTCGCCATGACTACCGCCACGGCTGGACCAAGACCACCACTCTGGGGGAAGGACAAGGGAAGGAGTTGGTTATGACACACACACACACACACACACACACACACGCACACACACACACACACACACACGCACACACACACACAATGTGTAGAATTGTGCCAACACACTTTCAAACCTTTTTCAACACACTTCAGGCCACCTCTTGTGAAAGCACACGGACAAAGGTGGACAGAAACCAGGGTGGAAGTGAGTATTTTGTCTGAGGCTGAGGCACACTAAGGTTCTTCCTGTTGGATGCAAAAACCTCCCCAAGTGCAAGTTTTTTTTGTCCATAGCACTAAACAGCAGATTCAAATGATCAAAGCTTGATGATGAGTTGGGTACTTGAATCAGTTGTGTCGTTCTAGGACCCAGGACTGAGTTTGGGAACCCCTGATCTAAAGCACTGAGGTGTGAGCTCTGACAAACTATTATCATAGTTATATCATAGTTATATCCCATGAAAATATTACATATAGACCCTTTAACTATGCCATACATTTGATAATGAGAAGTTTCCACTAGTATAATATACCACGTGAGGATTCCTGAACACACACGTACACACACACGTTCTGATAGCGACAGCACACAGGAAACGCACCTTGCTCCTTCTCTACAAGCATATCATATAATATTTTCTCCAGTTGCCATTGGTGTATGCGTCTAAATATTGCTTCTCCATTGGCTTCAGGTAATGTCAATCCCACCCATAGGCTCAACCCACCTTCCCCTCCCTGCGTGACAGCCACCGCGAGGACGGCAGAGCATGAGATCTGGCACACATTGCACAGTACGGGCATGACGATCACTTTTACTAGAGAAAACTTTTTCACAACTATAAAATAACAGTCAACGTCATGACACATTCGTTTCTATGCTTCAGTTTACACACACTGGCACATATGTCTGTTTTGCAATTAGATTTGAAAAAAAGTTCGAAAATCTAAAGTGATTTTCTAATCAAAAGTATCTGTGAACATGTGACAAGTATGCCTCGTTCACTAAGTTTAACAATTATTTTTCATGTTAAAAGCTTTGCGAACAAAACATTTCGAACAACTAAAAGTACAAGATTCTCATATTACAACACCCGCCATTTTGTATTCCTATAACAGATTTGACATCGTCATAACAACCGTCTGCGTTTGGAAAGCGGTGAGCAACTAGCTGGGACCAGTGCTATTCCATCTCTGCCACGCTAGTGCATTTTAACGCTAGATTAAAGCAATACAACGTTAAACAACTGAACAAAATTATTCAGACATAAACATCAGACGACGGTTTAATAAAAGGTGTTGCTTATTCACCTCAAATTCCCACTGGAATATTCCTGGCTTTGGTGTTAAAGTTTGTTTCTTAATGATTCTGGTTGTTGTTGTTGATTCTCGTTGCTTGGTTCTTGTCGCCACGACTACCGTGACTATGGCGCCTCGTCCTCACCCGGGCAACTGTTGCTACCCACCCGTCTTTATCCCGCCCTCTTCTTAACTTTGATTGGACAATTTTGGGGCGATGTCACTCATTTGTCGTCATGTCATTGGAGCATGTTTATGTCAATCATTTTTCTATCAACCGATTGGCTGTCAATCTCTGTCTATCAATCACTTTCACTACCCACTAAAAGTAATAGGAAAACACCCTGGTTCTCCCATTTCCTCGGGGTAATGGCTAGAATGGATCCAGCTTTTGTCAAATTAACGTCAGATTTGACTTTTCGTAGCAGGTTATGAGAATTTACACAGCAGGTTCGGATAATTAACGTAGCAGGTTAGGATAATCAGGTTAAGGTTAGGAAAGGGATTAGGGTTAGCTAGAATGCAACAACAAAAAAACTACTTTGAACGTTAATTTGACAAAAGATGGTTCCTTTCTAGCCATGATCCTGGATCTCATAGTGGTTGGATCGCTGTCAGTCAAATTATTCCAATCAAATGATTATTGCTCTACATTTACAATTTAGCAATTTATCATATGCATTAAGGGATCTGCGGAGGTACTGCAGGGTTAGGGTTAGGAAAGATCTCAGAAAGATCTCAAAATATATTTAAAAAATATATAAAAATAATAAATACAATGCACTGTAATTTATGCTTTAAAAATGAAAAGTTTTTTCTGCCTCGTGGTAAAATGTGTAGAATAGCAGAACATTATCCCATGCCAACAGGAGACCTTTTAAATGTGTTTTCCCTAGGGCCCAAGACTTGATTGGTCCAGCCATGTAGCCTACTGCAGGAAGCAAACATCAGAGTACAACTCCTTGATTGGCCCAGCCATGTAGCCTACTGCAGGAAGCAAACATCAGAGTACAACTCCTTGATTGGCCCAGCCATGAAGCCTACTGCAGGAAGCAAACATCAGAGTACAACGCCTTGATTGGCCCAGCCATGTAGCCTACTGCAGGAAGCAAACATCAGAGTACAACTCCTTGATTGGCCCAGCCATGTAGCCTACTGCAGGAAGCAAACATCAGAGTACAACTCCTTGATTGGCCCAGCCATGTAGCCTACTGCAGGAAGCAAACATCAGAGTACAACTCCTTGATTGGCCCAGCCATGTAGCCTACTGCAGGAAGCAAACATCAGAGTACAACTCCTTGATTGGCCCAGCCATGTAGCCTACTGCAGGAAGCAAACATCAGAGTACAACGCCTTGATTGGCCCAGCCATGTAGCCTACTGCAGGAAGCAAACATCAGAGTACAACTCCTTGATTGGCCCAGCCATGTAGCCTACTGCAGGAAGCAAACATCAGAGTACAACGCCTTGATTGGCCCAGCCATGTAGCCTACTGCAGGAAGCAAACATCAGAGTACAACTCCTTGTAGGCTATTTTAATCACACTCGAGTTGTGTTTTAATTATTTGTTTATTTTTATTTTATTTAACCTTTATTTAACTAGGCAAGTCAGTTAATAAGAACAAATTCTTATTTACAATGACAGCCTACCCCGGCTAAAGAGGGGTCCCTGAAGAATTTGCTATTCCAAAAGGGATCCCTGGCCCCAAAAAATGGAGAACCCCTGCAGTAAATCAAATCAAATATTATTGGTCACATACATGTGATTAGCAGATGTTATTGCGTTTGTAGCGAAATTCTTGTGCTTCTAGCTCCGACAGTACAGTAAAATCTAACAAGTAATATCTAACAAATTACACAACATATACCCAAATACACACACATGTAAGTAGGAATGAATTAAGACTATATACATATGGACGAGTGATGTCAGAGAGAAACTAAGATACAGTAGAATAGTATAGAATACAGTATATACATATGAGATGATTAAAACTAGATATGTAGACATTATTAAGTGAATGAGATACCGTAGAATAGTATAGAATACAGTATATACATATGAGATGAGTAATGCCAGATATGTCAACATTATTAAAGTGACTAATGTTCCATTCCTTAAAGTGGCCAGTGATTTCTAGTCTATGCCTACAGGCAGCAGCCTCTAATGTGCTAATGATGGGTGTTTAACAGTCTGATGGCCTTGAGATAGAAGCTGTTTTTCAGTCTCTCGGTCCCAGCTTTGATGCACCTGTACTGACCTCGCCTTCTGGATGATAGCGGGGTGAACAGGCATTGGATCGGGTGGTTGTTGTCCTTGATGATCTTTTTGGCCTTCCTGTGACATCGGGTGGTGTAGGTGTCATGGAGGGCAGGTAGTTTGCCCCCGGTGATGCGTTGTGCTGACATCACTACCCTCTGGAGAGCCTTGCGGTTGCATTAGGTCAATAATGCTTGTTGATAACAATAATTGATGACAGATCTCTTCATCTTTTCTCCCTTACACACACACACACACACACACACACACACACACACACACACACACACACACACACACACACACACACACACACACACACACACACACACACAACATGTGATGTACTATCCTTGTGGGGACCTAAAATTGATTACCATTCCAAATCTATTTTCCCCTAAACCCTAAGCCTTACCCCTAACCCCTAACCCCTAACCCCGAACCCCTAAACCCTAACCCTAACCCCTAACCCCTAACCCTAACCCCTAACCGTAACCCTAACCCCTAACCCCTAACCGTAACCCTAACCCTAACCCCTAACCCTAACCCCTAACCCCTAACCCCTAACCGTAACCCTAACCCCTAAGCCTAACCCCTAACCGTAACCCTAACCCCTAACCGTAACCCCTAACCCCTAACCGTAACCCTAACCCTAACCCCTAACCCTAACCCCTAACCGTAACCCTAACCCCTAAGCCTTACCCTAACCCTAACCCCTAACCCCTAACCCTAACCTCTAACCGTAACCCTAACCCCTAAGCCTTACCCTAACCCTAACCCCTAACCCTAACCCCTAACCGTAACCCTAAACCCTTACCCTAACCCCTAACCCCTAACCCTAACCCCTAACCGTAACCCTAACCCCTAAGCCTTACCCTAACCCTAACCCCTAACCCTAACCCCTAACCCTAACCCCTAACCGTAACCCTAACCCTAACCCCTAACCCTAACCCCTAACCGTAACCCTAACCCCTAAGCCTTACCCCTAACCCCTAACCCTAACCCTAACGCAGTTTGTCTAATAGACATAACATATAAATGGGCAGGGTATACAGGCTGTCACGCAGTTTGTCTAATAGACATAACATATAGGTGGGCAGGGTATACAGGCTGTCACGCAGTTTGTCTAATAGACATAACATATAGATAGGCAGGGTATACAGGCACAGTTTGTCTAATAGACATAACATATAGATAGGCAGGGTATACAGGCACAGTTTGTCTAATAGACATAACATATAGATAGGCAGGGTATACAGGCACAGTTTGTCTAATAGACATAACATATAGATAGGCAGGGTATACAGGCACAGTTTGTCTAATAGGATTATGGAAACATTTAAAACCACATCGTTTTTATTCGACATAGGTTTTTGCAGGCAATTGTCCTGTCCACTTTCAAACTTTAAAATGTTGACAAAAATTCACCAGGAAAGTTCATGGAAACATAGCTACTGTCTCCTTATCCATCCATGTTACAGGACTCACAACTAATACTCTACACAGGATAGACATGGGGAGTTGAGTTGAGCCTGTGCTCCTGAGTATCTGTTTATGTGTCAGTATTAGTGCATGTGTGTGTAGGTCTAACTCCTTGTTCATTTAAAACCGGAAGCAATAGCGATCCTATCCCTAGCCAGACATGTTAGATAGCAGGTTCCCCAAGTTGTGACAGTGGAAGCAGCCAGGAAACACTGAAAGGTCGCTGACGATTAGATTAAAGACTACACCTCTGATATGACCTTTTAACCAGGGACACCATTTTAATCGCAACCTCTCTTATTGGGACCATTGTTCTCCTAAAGGTCTCAGGTCTTAGTCATTTCTTATCTGGCTGTACTCTGAGGCCAAGGGGATGAGAGAGAGAGAGGGGGAGACTTGGTCATTGTCATGGGTCTCGCCAAGTGGAGCCCTATTCCCTATATAGTGCACTACTTTAGACCAGAGCCCATAGGAAATCCAATTGGCTGTGTTCAGAAGTTGTACACTAGGTAGAAAACGAGGGTTCCATAGGACGCATAAAGCTTCAGTCAGCGGTGCTGGGCTGGACTCTCTCTATATAAGGGGTTCTGGGTCCGCCAAGAGAACCACACAGCACCACCGGGTGAGAGCGAAGGAGACACCGACAGAGACACACAGAGACTCACCCAACCTTCACCAGACCACTGATCCACACCTGCAGCCGGGCTGTCACTTTCAAGGCTCTTTCTCTTGGACTCCTCTTTCCTCTCTCTCTCCATCTGTCGCTCCTGATCATGTGGAAGGCTGCAGTGTTGACGTTTGGCCTGTTGGTGGCGCTGGTGGGTATGGTGCAGGCTGCAGAGGGCCACGCTAACTCTATCTACGGTGTGAAGCTGTGCGGGAGAGAGTTTATACGGGCCGTCATCTTCACCTGCGGAGGATCGCGTTGGAGGAGAGGAGTGGGCGACGCCGGTGAGATGGGTGTGTGTCTGTGAGAGACGATGTGTATGTGTACCTGTGGCTGTGGTTGTGAATGTGTGGGATTGATTGTCTATGTGTGCCTGTGTGCCTGTGTGTGTGTGTGTGCATGTGTGTAGCCATTTCTTTTCTATTAAGCATTCAAATCATTTTATTTTCCTCGTCCTTCCAGGTGACATCTCCATTGACGAGGAGACTGAGGCCTACAGCCCATGGAGCTCCAACGCCATCCCCGGCCTCGCCAGCAAGCAGCGTCCAGGATTGGAGGCTCAGGGCTGGGCAGGCGAGGTCAGGGAGGGGGGCTCTGCCGCTGCTGTGTTCAGTCGTTTGGCCCGCTCGCCCATCTCAGAGGAAGTGCTAGAGGCGCTGCGCAGTGCGGACAGGAAGGGGCGGGATGTCGTGGTGGGCCTCTCCAACGCCTGCTGCAAGTGGGGCTGCAGCAAGAGCGAGATCAGCTCCCTCTGTTGAGCACTACCAACACCTCTCCTTTTCATCCCTCTGTTGAGCACTACCAACACCTCTCCTTTTCATCCCTCTGTTGAGCACTACCAACACCTCTCATTTTCATCCCTCTGTTGAGCACTACCAACACCTCTCCTTTTCATCCCTCTGTTGAGCACTACCAACACCTCTCCTTTTCATCCCTCTGTTGAGCATCCCTCCCTCCTTCCCTCTAGCCCTCCATCCCTCTAGCCCTCCTTCCCTCTAGCCCTCCATCCCTCCTTGCCTCTAGCCCTCCATCCCTCTAGCCCCCCCATCCCTCCTTCCCTCCATCCCTCCACTTTTCTATCCTTCCATTCCTCCTGCTTCTTCTCCTTCTCCTGGATCATTGTGTTGCTCATTTAGGGTCATGTATTCTCCAACCTATGTCAGTATTATGAGCAGTTTTTGTGTGTTTTGTTACTGATATGACAGTCCAATAAAGTTGTGTTTTGAAAGTGGTAATGTGTTACTCTTCATTGACATTTCTGAATGACTCTTACTTGATGTATTACAGTACCTGAAAATATTTTACCACAAATACTTTATTTCTCAACAACAATAGACTAGATCAGGATTTCCCAAACTCGGTCCTGGCCCCCCCTGGGTGCACTTTTGTTTTTTTCCCTAGCAGTACACAGCCGATTCAAATAACCAAAGCTTGATGATGAGTTGGTTATTTAAATCAGCTGTGTAGTCCTTAGGTAAAACAAATAAAATAATGAGTACCCAGGAAGGGCCCCAAGACCGAGTTTGGGAACCCTGGACGAAAGGACGGTTATTGTAACTTCCTCCTCCTGGTCTTTGGTGGTGGACTTTGACTGGCTGTCACGCACACCTGTTTAAAATATGATGACCCCAACAGACGATTCTATTCCGCTAGGCCCACATGGCATTAAAAAGTAGACGTTTATTCCAAGCCATAAAATTGCCTTTTACACTGTCTATTCACTCACTGGTAAATGTAAATAAAAATTTGACTTTGATGAAAGATTATCTATTATATTGACCTAATTGATTTTGCAGTGTAATCACGTGTGATGTGAACAGATCGGCGATTGGGCAAAACTAATCAAGCGTGTGGAACGTTGAGCCATGTACGGAAGCCGAACAAGGACCTGCTGGTGGATTTTTGAAACTGACATGACAGCTATTTCTCACACAGAGCCAGAGCTACTTATCGCAACAGCAAGGGGGTTCGGGATTATCTCTTTGCTCTAAAAACAAAGTGAGAGATCCAAACCCTTTGCTACTAAATACATCTGGATTGCATCTGCCATTCTGTAAATGCTCATTGCCACGGTACCGGTAGCTACTGCTAACAAAGCAATTACGGATCTGACAAATCGGTGCGACCAGGTAAAGGCTTTCTTTGGCGGCACTTTCAACATGAAGCTATTAGCTAGCTAGATACCCAACTAACTAGCCAATTAACCAACGTTAGCCATATAATATGTCATTGTGTTGTCTTTATCGTTTGCACTTGGCTAGCTAACAATGTCTACACTCGTTCATTTGTTAGATGTTTATGTAGTTAGCTAGCTAACGAGCTAATGTCACTTGCGGCGAAATGCGAGGCCGTATCGGCCTACTTGCCCAAGCCGGCCAGGGACTCCCTACTTTATTAGCTAGCAAAATTGCTAACTAGCGTAGCTAGCATGCAATGCGGAATGCTTGCGGAGGCAAAGCTAGATTAGGTAACGTTGGCTAGTTACGTATCGTGTTTATAATGGGGACTGATTACTACTAACAAACTAGTTAACGTTAGCTAGGTATCTAAATTACTTTGTCAACGTCCGTTGATGTGCTATTTGTTTTGGTCCCAGGTCGGTTGTGAAGGTAGTCCTGATGTTGGTGATTAGAATGCGTTCTTTGCATTCCGACCCTTGACTGACGCGTTCTATTCTTTACTCTACTTGTGATGTTGTGCTAGAGAGACAACTCTGCTTGTGATGTTGGGCTAGAGAGACAACTCTGCTTGTGATGTTGGGCTAGAGAGACAACTCTGCTTGTGATGTTGGGCTAGAGAGACAACTCTGCTTGTGATGTTGGGCTAGAGAGACAACTCTGCTTGTGATGTGATGTTGGGCTAGAGAGACAACTCTGCTTGTGATGTTGGGCTAGAGAGACAACTCTGCTTGTGATGTTGGGCTAGAGAGACAACTCTGCTTGTGATGTTGGGCTAGAGAGACAACTCTGCTTGTGATGTTGGGCTAGAGAGACAACTCTGCTTGTGATGTTGGGCTAGAGAGACAACTCTGCTTGTGATGTTGGGCTAGAGAGACAACTCTGCTTGTGATGTTGGGCTAGAGAGACAACTCTGCTTGTGATGTTGGGCTAGAGAGACAACTCTGCTTGTGATGTTGGGCTAGAGAGACAACTCTGCTTGTGATGTTGGGCTAGAGAGACAACTCTGCTTGTGATGTTGGGCTAGAGAGACAACTCTGCTTGTGATGTTGGGCTAGAGAGACAACTCTGCTTGTGATGTTGGGCTAGAGAGACAACTCTGCTTGTGATGTGATGTTGTGCTAGAGAGACAACTCTGCTTGTGATGTGATGTTGGGCTAGAGAGACAACTCTGCTTGTGATGTGATGTTGGGTTAGAGAGACAACTCTGCTTGTGATGTTGGGTTAGAGAGACAACTCTGCTTGTGATGTTGGGCTAGAGAGACAACTCTGCTTGTGATGTTGGGCTAGAGAGACAACTCTGCTTGTGATGTTGGGCTAGAGAGACAACTCTGCTTGTGATGTTGGGCTAGAGAGACAACTCTGCGTTCTGATGTGATGTTGGGCTAGAGAGACAACTCTGCGTTCTGATGTGATGTTGGGCTAGAGAGACAACTCTGCTTGTGATGTGATGTTGGGCTAGAGAGAACTCTGCTTGTGATGTGATGTTGGGCTAGAGAGACAACTTTGCTTGTGATGTTGGGCTAGAGAGACAACTCTGCGTTCTGATGTGATGTTGGGCTAGAGAGAACTCTGATGTGATGTTGGGCTAGAGAGACAACTCTGATGTGATGTTGGGCTAGAGAGACAACTCTGTGATGTTGGGCTAGAGAGACAACTCTGCCTCTGATGTGATGTTGGGCTAGAGAGAACTCTGCCTCTGATGTGATGTTGGGCTAGAGAGAACTCTGCCTCTGATGTGATGTTGGGCTAGAGAGACAACTCTGCCTCTGATGTGATGTTGGGCTAGAGAGACAACTCTGCCTCTGATGTGATGTTGGGCTAGAGACAACTCTGCC
>NC_143034.1:14037500-14045000 GCF_057628025.1 Oncorhynchus mykiss
CTCTCTCTCTCTCTCTCTCTCTCTCTCTCTCTCTCTCTCTGTCTCCCTCCCTAACTCTCTCTCTCTCTCTCTCTCTCTGTCTCTCTCTCCCTAACTCTGTGTGTTGTTCCCTCTCTCTGTGTGTGTGTTGTTCCCTCTCTCTCTCTCTGTGTTCCAGGAGACAGACTGGAAGGTGTTGAAGCTGGTACTAGACAAGATGCCCTGGACCCTGCAGTATAAAGTCCTGCTGCTGTCCTCTCCCTGCAGCATAGACCAGCTCTGTTCTACACTCTGTTCTATGGTACACACTGTTATAGGTCTTGGTTTTTACATTGATGTGTTTGAGGTTGGATGATAGGCTTATTGGTGCCACCTCCTTAAGTCAGTAGGGGTTTCACCTGTGTTGGTTTCTGTCTCGTTAGAGGGAAGGGGTTTCACCTGTGTTGGTTTCTGTCTCGTTAGAGGGAAGGGGTTTCACCTGTGTTGGTTTCTGTCTCGTTAGAGGGAAGGGGTTTCACCTGTGTTGGTTTCTGTCTCGTTAGAGGGAAGGGGTTTCACCTGTGTTGGTTTCTGTCTCGTTAGAGGGAAGGGGTTTCACCTGTGTTGGTTTCTGTCTCGTTAGAGGGAAGGGGTTTCACCTGTGTTGGTTTCTGTCTCGTTAGAGGGAAGGGGTTTCACCTGTGTTGGTTTCTGTCTCGTTAGAGGGAAGGGGTTTCACCTGTGTTGGTTTCTGTCTCGTTAGAGGGAAGGGGTTTCACCTGTGTTGGTTTCTGTCTCGTTAGAGGGAAGGGGTTTCACCTGTGTTGGTTTCTGTCTCGTTAGAGGGAAGGGGTTTCACCTGTGTTGGTTTCTGTCTCGTTAGAGGGAAGGGGTTTCACCTGTGTTGGTTTCTGTCTCGTTAGAGGGAAGGGGTTTCACCTGTGTTGGTTTCTGTCTCGTTAGAGGGAAGGGGTTTCACCTGTGTTGGTTTCTGTCTCGTTAGAGGGAAGGGGTTTCACCTGTGTTGGTTTCTGTCTCGTTAGTTCCCCCTCCTGTTCTGTTTAGCTTGTCGGTGTTAGTTCCCCCTCCTGTTCTGTTTAGCTTGTCGGTGTTAGTTCCCCCTCCTGTTCTGTTTAGCTTGTCGGTGTTAGTTCCCCCTCCTGTTCTGTTTAGTTTGTCGGTGTTAGTTCCCCCTCCTGTTCTGTGTTCCTTGTCGGTGTTAGTTCCCCCTCCTGTTCTGTTTAGCTTGTCGGTGTTAGTTCCCCCTCCTGTTCTGTGTTCCTTGTCGGTGTTAGTTCCCCCTCCTGTTCTGTTTAGTTTGTCGGTGTTAGTTCCCCCTCCTGTTCTGTGTTCCTTGTCGGTGTTAGTTCCCCCTCCTGTTCTGTTTAGTTTGTCGGTGTTAGTTCCCCCTCCTGTTCTGTGTTCCTTGTCGGTGTTAGTTCCCCCTCCTGTTCTGTTTTCCTTGTCGGTGTTAGTTCCCCCTCCTGTTCTGTGTTCCTTGTCGGTGTTAGTTCCCCCTCATGTTCTGTTTTCCTTGTCGGTGTTAGTTCCCCCTCCTGTTCTGTTTAGTTTGTCGGTGTTAGTTCCCCCTCCTGTTCTGTGTTCCTTGTCGGTGTTAGTTCCCCCTCCTGTTCTGTTTTCCTTGTCGGTGTTAGTTCCCCCTCATGTTCTGTTTTCCTTGTCGGTGTTAGTTCCCCCTCCTGTTCTGTGTTCCTTGTCGGTGTTAGTTCCCCCTCCTGTTCTGTGTTCCTTGTCGGTGTTAGTTCCCCCTCCTGTTCTGTGTTCCTTGTCGGTGTTAGTTCCCCCTCCTGTTCTGTTTTCCTTGTCGGTGTTAGTTCCCCCTCATGTTCTGTTTTCCTTGTCGGTGTTAGTTCCCCCTCATGTTCTGTTTTCCTTGTCGGTGTTAGTTCCCCCTCCTGTTCTGTTTTCCTTGTCGGTGTTAGTTCCCCCTCCTGTTCTGTGTTCCTTGTCGGTGTTAGTTCCCCCTCCTGTTCTGTTTTCCTTGTCGGTGTTAGTTCCCCCTCATGTTCTGTTTTCCTTGTCGGTGTTAGTTCCCCCTCATGTTCTGTTTTCCTTGTCGGTGTTAGTTCCCCCTCCTGTTCTGTTTTCCTTGTCGGTGTTAGTTCCCCCTCATGTTCTGTTTTCCTTGTCGGTGTTAGTTCCCCCTCATGTTCTGTTTTCCTTGTCGGTGTTAGTTCCCCCTCCTGTTCTGTTTTCCTTGTCGGTGTTAGTTCCCCCTCCTGTTCTGTGTTCCTTGTCGGTGTTAGTTCCCCCTCCTGTTCTGTGTTCCTTGTCGGTGTTAGTTCCCCCTCATGTTCTGTGTAGCTTGTCGGTGTTAGTTCCCCCTCATGTTCTGTGTTCCTTGTCGGTGTTAGTTCCCCCTCATGTTCTGTGTAGCTTGTCGGTGTTAGTTCCCCCTCCTGTTCTGTGTAGCTTGTCGGTGTTAGTTCCCCCTCCTGTTCTGTGTAGCTTGTCGGTGTTAGTTCCCCCTCCTGTTCTGTGTTCCTTGTCGGTGTTAGTTCCCCCTCCTGTTCTGTTTAGCTTGTCGGTGTTAGTTCCCCCTCCTGTTCTGTTTAGCTTGTCGGTGTTAGTTCCCCCTCCTGTTCTGTGTAGCTTGTCGGTGTTAGTTCCCCCTCCTGTTCTGTTTAGCTTGTCTGTGTTAGTTCCCCCTACTGTTCTGTGTAGCTTGTCGGTGTTAGTTCCCCCTCCTGTTCTGTGTAGCTTGTCGGTGTTAGTTCCCCCTCCTGTTTCAGAGACATTATTTGGGTTTTCTTGCTGGGTAATGTAACAACACACAAATTGTCACTTTGATCTCTCTCTCGCTCTCTGTCTGTCTCTCTCTCTGTCGCTGTCTCTCTCTCTGTCGCTGTCTGTCTCTCTGTCTGTCTTTCTGTCTCTCTCGCTCTCTGTCTGTCTCTCTGTCTAGGTGACAGACCGTCTTATCTCAGAGCGTCTGAAGAAGACTCCAGATGGTTTCAGTCGTACTGATGTCCAGCTGGCTGTAGTACCTGTTCTCACTGCTATCACATCATACCACAACTACCTAGAACAGGCCAGACAGGTACACACACAAAAACACACACACTCTGAAATAGGCATCGGAAACATTGTTTTGATAAAGGCGAAGAGCGTATTTTCATTAGAAGCATTAGTCTTAGTTACATTTTGAACAAAAGCCAAGTTTAAGTTCACGAACAGAAGGCAACACATCAACACATCATCACATCAACACATCATCACATCAACACATCAACACATCAACACATCAACACATCATCACATCAACACATCAACACATCAACACCTGCCAGTTGCAGGTAACTTGGTTAAAAGGGGAAGAATGACATCTCTCTCCTGCTGTTAACTGCATGTCTCAACTCCCAATAATGAGGGAAAAAATGCTGAGTCGTTAGCACGTTGATGAGTTTTCTGTGTTAGAGACGTTAGCACGTTGATGAGTTTTCTGTGATAGTCGTTAGCACGTTGATGAGTTTTCTGTGATAGTCGTTAGCACGTTGATGAGTTGTCTGTGATAGTCGTTAGCACGTTGATGAGTTTTCTGTGATAGTCGTTAGCACGTTGATGAGTTTTCTGTGATAGTCGTTAGCACGTTGATGAGTTTTCTGTGATAGTCGTTAGCACGTTGATGAGTTTTCTGTGATAGTCGTTAGCACGTTGAGTTTTCTGTGATAGTCGTTAGCACGTTGATGAGTTGTCTGTGATAGTCGTTAGCACGTTGATGAGTTTTCTGTGATAGTCGTTAGCACGTTGATGAGTTTTCTGTGATAGTCGTTAGCACGTTGATGAGTTGTCTGTGATAGTCGTTAGCACGTTGATGAGTTTTCTGTGATAGTCGTTAGCACGTTGATGAGTTTTCTGTGATAGTCGTTAGCACGTTGATGAGTTTTCTGTGATAGTCGTTAGCACGTTGATGAGTTGTCTGTGATAGTCGTTAGCACGTTGATGAGTTTTCTGTGATAGTCGTTAGCACGTTGATGAGTTTTCTGTGATAGTCGTTAGCACGTTGATGAGTTTTCTGTGATAGTCGTTAGCACGTTGATGAGTTGTCTGTGATAGTCGTTAGCACGTTGATGAGTTGTCTGTGATAGTCGTTAGCACGTTGATGAGTTTTCTGTGATAGTCGTTAGCACGTTGATGAGTTTCCTGTGATAGTCGTTAGCACGTTGATGAGTTTTCTTGGTCTATTCAATGTAGCTTTTTTTTAGGCAGGTAAAAATCACTAGATACTATGGCTGGTAAAAAGTGTCTGCTGAATTTAAATCACTAGATACTATGGCTGGTAAAAAGTGTCTGCTGAATTTAAATCACTAGATACTATGGCTGGTAAAAAGTGTCTGCTGAATTTAAATCACTAGATACTATGGCTGGTAAAAAGTGTCTGCTGAATTTAAATCACTAGATACTATGGCTGGTAAAAAGTGTCTGCTGAATTTAAATCACTAGATACTATGGCTGGTAAAAAGTGTCTGCTGAATTTAAATCACTAGATACTATGGCTGGTAAAAAGTGTCTGCTGAATTTAAATCACTAGATACTATGGCTGGTAAAAAGTGTCTGCTGAATTTAAATCACTAGATACTATGGCTGGTAAAAAGTGTCTGCTGAATTTAAATCACTAGATACTATGGCTGGTAAAAAGTGTCTGCTGAATTTAAATCACTAGATACTATGGCTGGTAAAAAGTGTCTGCTGAATTTAAATCACTAGATACTATGGCTGGTAAAAAGTGTCTGCTGAATTTAAATCACTAGATACTATAGCTGGTAAAAAGTGTCTGCTGAATTTAAATCACTAGGTGTTTGAGTGAAAGACAATTCCATTAATGGCATCTGCGACTGTAGGCCTAAGTAGAAAATAAAACATTTGGGCAAGTGACCATAATCCTCGGGCAGGTAAAAACAGCTTGTGCCTTTTTGAGAGTTTAATCTCATAATCTGATCATAAATAACATCGTTGTTCTCTTCTCTCTCTTCATCTTCATCTCTCAGAGGGAGTTGGTTCAGTGTCTGGAAGCAGGGCTGATATACCGCTGTGCCAAGCAGTGTGTGGTTGCCCTGACAATGTGCACCGTGGAGATGCCTGACATCATGATTAAACTCCTCCCCGCCCTCATCGTCAAGCTGACTCACATCTCGGCAACCGTCGCCATGGCGTCGCCCATGCTGGAATTCCTGTCCAGTGAGAACACACCTTAGTTTACACGCCCTGATTGATGGAAGCCAATCAGAGAACAGGATCTGTTTATACAGGAAGTTAGATCAGCCAATGAATGTGTGAAGGATTCTTTGTATTTAACTTCCTAGTTCGTAAGATAATGTTTACATATGGGAAACACACCTAATATTCCTCACACAGTCATGTTATATACTTTAGTGTCTTTACAGGGAAGATGACTTGTTCAGTTGTAGAATTAGTGACCCTATTACATCCTTACCTGTTGATGATGGTGCCACATAGCAAGGTTAGATTATGTCATGCTAAGTGTGTGTGTGTGTGTGTGTGTTGTAGCTCTGGTGCGGCTGCCACATCTCTATGCTTACTTTGTAGCAGAGCAGTATGTCAGTGTGTTCGCCATCTCCCTGCCCTACACCAACCCCTCCAAGTGAGTACCCGATACACACACGTGTAACAAATGCGTACGCACACTCACACACACGCTCTCTCACTCTGTTTCTCTCTCTACCTCTCTCTCTCTCTCTCTCACTCTGTTTCTCTCTCTACCTCTCTCTCTCTCTCTCTCTCTCTCTCTCCCTCCTCTCTACCTCTATCATTTTCTAACTCCTCTCTGTTTCTCTCTCCCTCCGTTTCTCTCTCCCTCCTCTCTCTCCATCCCCTCTCTTTATCTCTCTCTCTCTCTCTCTCTCTCTCTCTCTCTCTCTCTCTCTCTCTCTACCTCTCTCTCTCTCTCTCTACCTCTATCATTTTCTAACTCCTCTCTGTTTCTCTCTCCCTCCGTTTCTCTCTCCCTCCTCTCTCTCCATCCCCTCTCTTTCTCTCTCTCTCTCTCTCCTCCCCCCCTCCCCCTCCCTCCCTCCCTCCAGGTTTAACCAGTACATTGTGTCTCTCCAGGTTTAACCAGTACATTGTCTCTCTCCAGGTTTAACCAGTACATTGTCTCTCTCCAGGTTTAACCAGTACATTGTGTCTCTCCAGGTTTAACCAGTACATTGTGTCTCTCCAGGTTTAACCAGTACATTGTGTCTCTCCAGATTTAACCAGTACATTGTCTCTCTCCAGGTTTAACCTGTACATTGTGTCTCTCCAGGTTTAACCAGTACATTGTCTCTCTCCAGGTTTAACCAGTACATTGTGTCTCTCCAGGTTTAACCAGTACATTGTGTCTCTCTCCAGATTTAACCAGTACATTGTGTCTCTCCAGGTTTAACCAGTACATTGTGTCTCTCCAGGTTTAACCAGTACATTGTCTCTCTCCAGGTTTAACCAGTACATTGTGTCTCTCTCCAGATTTAACCAGTACATTGTCTCTCTCCAGGTTTAACCAGTACATTGTCTCTCTCCAGGTTCAACCAGTACATTGTCTCTCTCCAGGTTTAACCAGTACATTGTCTCTCTCCAGGTTTAACCAGTACATTGTGTCTCTCCAGGTTTAACCAGTACATTGTCTCTCTCCAGGTTTAACCAGTACATTGTCTCTCTCCAGGTTTAACCAGTACATTGTCTCTCTCCAGGTTTAACCAGTACATTGTCTCTCTCCAGGTTTAACCAGTACATTGTGTCTCTCCAGGTTTAACCAGTACATTGTCTCTCTCCAGGTTTAACCAGTACATTGTCTCTCTCCAGGTTTAACCAGTACATTGTCTCTCTCCAGGTTTAACCAGTACATTGTCTCTCTCCAGGTTTAACCAGTACATTGTCTCTCCAGGTTTAACCAGTACATTGTCTCTCTCCAGGTTTAACCAGTACATTGTGTCTCTCCAGGTTTAACCAGTACATTGTGTCTCTCCAGGTTTAACCAGTACATTGTCTCTCTCCAGGTTTAACCAGTACATTGTCTCTCCAGGTTTAACCAGTACATTGTCTCTCTCCAGGTTTAACCAGTACATTGTCTCTCTCCAGGTTTAACCAGTACATTGTGTCTCTCCAGGTTTAACCAGTACATTGTCTCTCTCCAGGTTTAACCAGTACATTGTCTCTCTCCAGATTTAACCAGTACATTGTGTCTCTCCAGGTTTAACCAGTACATTGTGTCTCTCCAGGTTTAACCAGTACATTGTGTCTCTCCAGATTTAACCAGTACATTGTGTCTCTCCAGGTTTAACCAGTACATTGTCTCTCTCCAGGTTTAACCAGTACATTGTGTCTCTCCAGGTTTAACCAGTACATTGTCTCTCTCCAGGTTTAACCAGTACATTGTCTCTCTCCAGGTTTAACCAGTACATTGTGTCTCTCTCCAGGTTTAACCAGTACATTGTCTCTCTCAAGGTTTAACCAGTACATTGTGTCTCTCTCCAGGTTTAACCAGTACATTGTGTCTCTCCAGGTTTAACCAGTACATTGTGT
>NC_143034.1:14050000-14075000 GCF_057628025.1 Oncorhynchus mykiss
TTCCCCCTTGTTGTGCTCATTGGTTTATATTAACCCTCCTCAGGCCGTGCCGATCTCTTCAGTTGGTTGTTTCAGTTGTGTTGATTTGAACCCCTCCTGCTCGGAGTCCATCCTCCTATAACAGATCACTGTGTCCCAAATGGCAGCCTATTCCCTTCACAGGGCACTACTTTTGACCCATAGGGTGGTGCACTGTAGAGGGAATAGGGTGCCATTTTGGGATGCTTCCTGAGTCATGGCAACGTCGGCTTCTCCTCTTACTGCTCAATGTGATGACGTCTCATTTTCTTTCAGGAGTAGTTTGTGTTTGTTGTGGAAAAAGCTGATGCTGTTTATCTCCCTGTTGCTTTATAGTTGTTCCTTCCTTTCTGATATTTCTGTTCCTATTTGTGCGATTCATAGTGTTTTACTGCTGTTAATTTTCTCAACTTGTTTTTGTTTGTTTGTTTTTTGTTTACTCTTCGGTTGACTTGACCCCCCCATCCCCTCCTCTGACTGGGTGCTGCGTTGTGGGTGGGCCCTGACACCTTGGATCCCTCCATTGCTATTGGCACACTCTCTTTTGCTCATCCCCCTGACCTTCGCCCTCTGACCCTTTGACCTTCGTGCCCCACCCCCTTGCCCGTGTCTCCGTTGGTCACCTGGTGGTCGTTCGGGGCCCTTTCTGACGTGACGGGCGACATATCCTGATTTCCGTTTCCTGTTGGCCGTTACCTCTCTCCCCCCGCCCTTACCTCCCTCGCCCACCCCTACTCTGTCCCTCTTTCCAACACACAATCCCACCCCCTATCTCACACACACCAACCTGCCCCCTACCCCCCACACCTTCCACCCTCCACTCCTGCCACGTTGCCATGGTCCCAGCCTACGGGCAGCCAAAATGGCGAAGGCCCACCAGCAGCAGCAGCAGGCGTCAATGGCAGCGGGCGTCGCGGCGAGTACCGGCTCTCCCGTTAAAGAGCTGAGAGATCTGTCGGCCATGGACGCCTTCCGCTCCCGAAGCATCAGCGTCTCCGAGCACGCGGTGCGCAGGTAGAGAGCACTCTGGGTAACCAGGAAATAAAACCCAGAAAATAACATTTCTTGCTTCCGTTGGGGGGGGGGGGGCTTGGTGGGGGGGGGGGGGGAGCCGTCGTCATAAGGACCGGTGGGCGGTTGCCAGGGAAACCTGGGTTGGGTGGCGGTGGCATGCTGGAGGAGGATGTGTTGAGTGGTTCTGGGCTGCAATCGGCATCTTTTTTTTTTTTTAACGACATTTGAGTGATTTCCTTGCATGCAGTTTGTGCTTTGGAAAACATCTAGATTTCTGTCGATGTTTTCCTGTTAACCCCGTTTTGGCTTCTTTCATTTCTCTTGATGCTTTGGTTTGTTATGAATAGTTATTTTTTGTTTGTTTTCGGTTGTGGTGTTTGCTGGGTTTTGCTGTGCCGACTGGATTTAATTTACTGACTGACTGAATGGCTGGAGAAAAACATGGCCCTACTCCAAGCAGTGTACTGAGACGATAAGACTGACAGCCACTGCTACCAATGATTGGCTTTTCCTCTTCCCTGTGGGAAGGGACTATTGTGTTCTGGGCCAATGAGAAGCCAGTCTTACACACATGCTTTGCATGCTGCCTGTGTGGTTTTCTGTTGCTTTGCGTTTGTTTGACCCACAGATGCTCCGTGTTCCGCTACGCTGATTTACAACCATCTGTCTGTTTGTGGGATGTTGGGATTCCTTGATTATCTGAGTTACAAAATTAAGGTAACTTTCCCACAATTCCGAGATTTTCAAGAAATCCCGGTTGGAAAATTCCTGGATTTCACGATCATTCCTTCTAGATTCGAGGAATATTCCAATTGGGATGTCTGGGAATTTTGGGGAAAGTTACCAGAATTATGCTACCCCTCATCTATGACCGAGTGACTGACTGAGTTGGGGGTTTTGTGGTGTCTGTCTCCAACTGACTCAATGACTCCTGCCATGCACCAATCACTACACATACCTGTGAGAGTGGCTGACTGTGAGAGTGGCTGACTGTGAGAGTGGCTGACTGTGAGAGTGGCTGACTGTGAGAGTGGCTGACTGTGAGAGTGGCTGACTGTGAGAGTGGCTGACTGTGAGAGTGGCTGACTGTGAGAGTGGCTGACTGTGAGAGTGGCTACCTGTGAGAGAGCGGCTGACTGTGAGAGAGCGGCTGACTGTGAGAGAGCGGCTGACTGTGAGAGAGCGGCTGACTGTGAGAGAGCGGCTGACTGTGAGAGAGCGGCTGACTGTGAGAGAGCGGCTGACTGTGAGAGAGCGGCTGACTGTGAGAGAGCGGCTGACTGTGAGAGAGCGGCTGACTGTGAGAGAGCGGCTGACTGTGAGAGCGCGGCTGACTGTGAGAGCGCGGCTGACTGTGAGAGCGCGGCTGACTGTGAGAGCGCGGCTGACTGCGAGAGCGGCTGAGTGAAAAGTGAATGGTGGTTAGATAATGTGTCATCATTTCTTTCCATCTGTGTATCTCAAACCCATAGGAGTCCATAGGTTGTTATTGAGCAGTCTGTCAGATGGGGAATTAGTTCAGCTGACACTCAACTAGTCAGCTCTCAAATACTAGCCAGTCTGTTTGTTATCACGGTAACTCATCGTCATGCCAAACAATTTGTCTTGACAATGACCTCCTATGGAGTTGGCAAGAGCACAAACTGATCTGGGACCAGGCTACTGAAGTACTAGTTCTAATCCAAATTATCCCAAGGAGAGGGAAGAACTGATCTGGGACCAGGCTACTGAAGTACCAGGAGACGGAGGAAGAAGTGTGTAGTTTACCAGGCCCTGTTACAATCTGTATAACTGTCAGTCCCCCTCCTGACCAGCAGGGTGCAGGAGACGATCACTAGACAGCCTGAGGAGCTTCCCCGTTACACACAGATCCAAGACCAGTTTTGTGTTTCCCCTCTAATGGTTAGGGATAGGATTGGGGCCAGTTGAGTTGATCCTAGATCTGTTTTGTGTTTCCCCTCTAATGGTTAGGGATAGGATTGGGGCCAGTTGAGCTGATCCTAGATCTGTGCCTATAAGAAAGTACAGTATTTGGGATTCCTCGAACAGAAGGTCTAACAGACTTGCCTCAGTGTGTGACTATGGCAACGCCTCAGTGTGTGACTATGGCAACGCCTCTGTGTGACTATGGCAACGTCTCACACGGCACACTGTTCCCTTCATAGTGCACTGCCTTTGACCAGAGCCCTATGGGGTTGCCTATGGGCCGTGGTCTAAAGTAGTGCACTGCATAGGGAATAGGGTGCCATTTGGAACGCGACAACCGACTTGGTGCCTCAGCCGACACCTACTGGCTACAGGTGTTCTGACTACCTACCACTGGTGGTCTGCTTACACACACACACACACACACACACACTCTCTTTTAACTGCCATTCAGATAATCTGTAATTTAATTTGAAGGGTCCCCTTCTCCATGTCCTTCAGTCTGTACCTCTTAACTCCATAGCAACAGGCAGACAGCTGTTGTTGTAGAGAACATTCAGAGCAGCGTTCTATTAGCTCATAAAGGCCTTTGTCTCCAGCTGTTGTTGTAGAGGACATTCAGAGCAGTGTTCTATTAGCTCATAAAGGCCTTTGTCTCCAGCTGTTGTTGTTGAGGACATTCAGAGCAGCGTTCTATTAGCTCATAAAGGCCTTTGTCTCCAGCTGTTGTTGTAGAGGACATTCAGAGCAGCGTTCTATTAGCTCATAAAGGCCTTTGTCTCCAGCTGTTGTTGTAGAGAACATTCAGAGCAGCGTTCTATTAGCTCATAAAGGCCTTTGTCTCCAGCTGTTGTTGTAGAGGACATTCAGAGCAGCGTTCTATTAGCTCATAAAGGCCTTTGTCTCCAGCTGTTGTTGTAGAGAACATTCAGAGCAGCGTTCTATTAGCTCATAAAGGCCTTTGTCTCCAGCTGTTGTTGTAGAGAACATTCAGAGCAGCGTTCTATTAGCTCATAAAGGCCTTTGTCTCCAGCTGTTGTTGTTGAGGACATTCAGAGCAGCGTTCTATTAGCTCATAAAGGCCTTTGTCTCCAGCTGTTGTTGTAGAGGACATTCAGAGCAGCGTTCTATTAGCTCATAAAGGCCTTTGTCTCCAGCTGTTGTTGTAGAGAACATTCAGAGCAGCGTTCTATTAGCTCATAAAGGCCTTTGTCTCCAGCTGTTGTTGTTGAGGACATTCAGAGCAGCGTTCTATTAGCTCATAAAGGCCTTTGTCTCCAGCTGTTGTTGTAGAGGACATTCAGAGCAGCGTTCTATTAGCTCATAAAGGCCTTTGTCTCCAGGTATCATCAGGTTGTATCTGTCCTTCAATGGAACACCTGTTTAGTTGAACTTCAATACAACATAACATAACACTAAGACAGACAGGCAGACAGGGAGGGAGACAGACAGACAGGCAGACAGACAGGGAGGGAGACAGACAGACAGACAGGGAGGGAGACAGACAGGCAGACAGTTTGAATGATCTACATTAGTTTAAAACACAGTCTTCTCAATATCTAGTATATCATGTAGATGTGTGGACATAGAGGCTGAAAGTATCTGTCCATAAGATTACTTCCTAACTACTTCCTGTTGTAGTTTGGACGGTGTTTGTCTGAACTCTCGGTTCCTACGTCAAACCCGTTCCCTGTGGCGATGTCACTCCCCTTGAAGACCGGCGTAACTTGTCCTACAGAACAGTAGCTGTGTGTTCCGTTTCCCCTGACGGTGGTTACCGTGGTTACCGGGATGCAATGGGGGGTCTCCAGGGAGGAATGCTGAAGGGAGATGTAGATCAGGTGACTGGGATATTACGGTACATCAGTTCCACCGGGCCTTGAGTTCTGTGCAGCATGTTGTTCTAGTGTTCTCTCTCTCTCTCCTTCAACATAAAAGCGCCTGGTCTTCCTCTCTCTCTCCTTCAACATAAAAGCGCCTGGTCTTCCTCTCTCTCTCCTTCAACATAAAAGCGCCTGGTCTTCCTCTATCTCTGACACCAGCCGTGGTTCCCGGGCCTTTGTAGAAGAGACACCCTGTCAGCAGTAAGCATAGCACTTCACATCCACAGAGGGAACGGGTGACTTCAAGCGCCCAGGTTGCCGCTACAGTTACTTATACCAAGTCCCAGCTTGTTTGTGTGTGTGGGAGAGAGGTCCCAGCTTGTTTGTGTGTGTGTGGGAGAGAGATTGGCTCATCTGTGTTTGTGTACATCAGAGGTGTACACCTGAGAGAAAGATAAGAGCCAGGCTGTGTGTGGGAGAATGCAATGCTGCGTGTGTGGATCTTGCAAACCGCGTGTGTGGATCTTGCAAACCGTGTGTGTGTGGATCTTGCAAACCGTGTGTGTGGATCTTGCAAACCGTGTGTGTGGATCTTGCAAACCGTGTGTGTGTGGATCTTGCAAACCGTGTGTGTGTGGATCTTGCAAACTGTGTGTGTGTGGATCTTGCAAACTGTGTGTGTGTGGATCTTGCAAACCGTGTGTGTGTGGATCTTGCAAACCGTGTGTGTGTGGATCTTGCAAACTGTGTGTGTGTGGATCTTGCAAACTGTGTGTGTGTGGATCTTGCAAACCGTGTGTGTGGATCTTGCAAACCGTGTGTGTGTGGATCTTGCAAACTGTGTGTGTGTGGATCTTGCAAACTGTGTGTGTGTGGATCTTGCAAACCGTGTGTGTGTGGATCTTGCAAACCGTGTGTGTGTGGATCTTGCAAACTGTGTGTGTGTGGATCTTGCAAACCGTGTGTGTGTGGATCTTGCAAACCGTGTGTGTGTGGATCTTGCAAACCGTGTGTGTGTGGATCTTGCAAACCGTGTGTGTGTGGATCTTGCAAACTGTGTGTGTGTGTGTGGATCTTGCAAACTGTGTGTGTGTGTGTGTCAGCGGAGGCTGCTGAGGGGAGGACGGCTCATAATATTGTCTGGAAGGGAGTAGTTGTAATGGTATCAACGGTTATTTATACTTATAGAATGTGTTTTGATTCCATTCACTCCGTTCCAGCCGTCATTATGAGCCGTCCTCCCCTCAGCAGCCTCCACTGGTGTGTGTGTCTCTCTGACACCCTCTCGGACACCCTTATCTGGGACCCCTCTCTGACACCCTATCTGACACCCTTATCTGACACCCTTATCTGACACCCTTATCTGACACCCTTATCTGACACCCTTATCTGACACCCTCTCTGACACCCTTATCTGACACCCTCTCTGACACCCTTATCTGACACCCCCTGGCTGTAGGATGCACACCTCCAGCACCACGTGTAGTCTGGGTTCTTCTGACGAGAACACCGTGAGCCAGGCAGACGATGGGTTAAAGACCGTCCACCTGGAGTTAACGGAGACCTGTCTGGACATGATGGCTCGATACGTCTTCTCCAACTTCTCAGCCCTGCCCAAGAGGTACGCACGGACGGGGGGGTTGACCACGGGATATTTTCTGCCTTTATTAGTGACCTCGTGGGTCTTCACTCTAGTCTTCATTATTCACCCAATCACAACGGGGGAAAGGACACGAGGTCTATACTCTAGTCTTCATTATTCACCCAATCACAACGGGGGAAAGGACACGAGGTCTATACTCTAGTCTTCATTATTCACCCAATCACAACGGGGAAAAGGACACGAGGTCTTCTATGATTATCAACTGCCATAAGCCCTCGGAACTAAGTGACCTTGACTTAACCCCTGACCCTTAACCTTTGCCAGGTCTCCTATAGCAGAGTTCCTTCTGGCGGGGGGTCGCAGTATGACCTGGCTGGTGGGTAACAAGCTGATCACCATAACGACCAGTGGTGGGGTCAGGAGCCAGGCCCTACTGGGAATGGACATGGCTGAGAGGCTGGGAGGAGGGGGAGAGATGACCAGGTAACCACCCACACACACACACAGGAGCCAGGTCCTACTGGGAATGGACATGGCTGAGAGGCTGGGAGGAGGGGGAGAGATGACCAGGTAACCACCCACACACACACAGGAGCCAGGCCCTACTGGGAATGGACATGGCTGAGAGGCTGGGAGGAGGGGGAGAGATGACCAGGTAACCACCCACACACACACACACAGGAGCCAGGTCCTACTGGGAATGGACATGGCTGAGAGGCTGGGAGGAGGGGGAGAGATGACCAGGTAACCACCCACACACACACAGGAGCCAGGCCCTACTGGGAATGGACATGGCTGAGAGGCTGGGAGGAGGGGGAGAGATGACCAGGTAACCACCCACACACACACACACAGGAGCCAGGTCCTACTGGGAATGGACATGGCTGAGAGGCTGGGAGGAGTGGGAGAGATGACCAGGTAACCACCCACACACACACAGGAGCCAGGCCCTACTGGGAATGGACATGGCTGAGAGGCTGGGAGGAGGGGGAGAGATGACCAGGTAACCACCCACACACACACAGGAGCCAGGCCCTACTGGGAATGGACATGGCTGAGAGGCTGGGAGGAGTGGGAGAGATGACCAGGTAACCACCCACACACACACACACAGGAGCCAGGTCCTACTGGGAATGGACATGGCTGAGAGGCTGGGAGGAGTGGGAGAGATGACCAGGTAACCACCCACACACACACAGGAGCCAGGCCCTACTGGGAATGGACATGGCTGAGAGGCTGGGAGGAGGGGGAGAGATGACCAGGTAACCACACACACACACAGTAACCCATATACACACACTGTAACCCATATACACACACACACACACACACACACACACACGGTAACACACACACACACACACACACGGTAACCCATATACACACACACACACACACACACACACACACGGTAACCCATACACAACCACACTGTAACCCATACACACACGGTAACACACCTACTGTCAGTAATATCCGGTCTCTCTCTTGCCCCCTGTAGGTCAGACCCCTCCCTCCACACCCGTCAGACCAAAGAGGCTCCGGCCAAACTGGAGTCCCAGTCCAGTCAACAGCTCAACAGAGCCTCACGCATCAGAGTACGATCCATGTCAGGTAGGAAGAGGAGGAACTCTCTCTGTCTCTCTCACTCTCTATCCTTCTCTCTCTCTACTGTCATCAGAGTACGATCCATGTCAGGTAGGAAGAGGAGGAACTCTCTGTCTCTCACTCTCTATCCTTCTCTCTATCTATCTCTCACTCTCTATCCTTCTCTCTCTACTGTCATCAGAGTACGATCCATGTCAGGTAGGAAGAGGAGGAACTCTCTCTATCCTTCTCACTCTCTATCCTTCTCTCTCTACTGTCATCAAAGTATGATCCATTGAAGGTAGGAAGATGAGGAACTCTCTGTCTCTCACTCTCTATCCTTCTCTATCCTTCTCTCTCTCTACTGTCATCAGAGCACGATCCGTGTCAGGTAGGAAGAGGACGTTCTCTCTATCTAGCTATCTATTCTATACACTACATGATCTAAAGTATGTGGTGAACATCTCATTCCAAAATCGTGGGCATTAATATTGAGTTGGTCCCCCTCCACTCTTCTGGGAAGGCTTTCCACTAGATGTTGGAACATTGCTGCTATAACAGCCTCCACTCTTCTGGGAAGGCTTTCCACTAGATGTTGGAACATTGCTGCTATAACAGCCTCCACTCTTCTGGGAAAGCTTTCCACTAGATGTTGGAGCATTGCTGCTATAACAGCCTCCACTCTCCTGGGAAGGCTTTCCACTAGATGTTGGAACATTGCTGCAGGGACTTGCTTCTGTTCACCCACGAGCATTAGTGAGGTCGGACACTGATGTTATGCGATTTAGGCCTGGCTCGCAGTTGGTGTTCCAATTCATCTTAAAGGTGTTTGATGGGGTTGAGGTCAGGGCTTTGTGCCCGCCAGTCAAGTTCTTCTACACCAACCTTGACAAAACCATTTCTGCATGGATCTCGCTTTGTGCACAGGGGCATTGTCATGCTGAAACAGGAAAGGGCCTTCCCCAAACGATTACCACAATTTTGAAAGCACAGAGTCCTCTAGAATGTCATTGTATGCTGTAGTGTAAAGATTTCCCTTCACTGGGACTAAGGGGCCTAGCCCGAACCATGAAAAACAGCCCCAGAAAACAGCCCCCTCCACCAAACTTTACAGTTAGCACTATGCATTGGGGCAGGTAGCGTTTTCCTGGCATCCACTAAACCCAGATTTGTCCGTCGGGACTGCCAGAGGGTGAAGTGTGATTCATCACTCCAGAGAACGCGTTTCCACTGCTCCAGAGTACAATGGTGGAGAGCTTTACACCACTCCAGCCGACGCTTGGCATTGCGCATGGTGATCTTAGACTTGTGTGCGGCTGCTCGGCCATGGAAAACCATTTCATGAAGCTCCCAACGAACAGTTCTTGTGCTGAGTTTGCTTCCAGAGGCAGTTTGGAACTCAGAAATGAGTGTTGCATCCGAGGACAGCACTCGGCGGTCCCGTTCTTTTAAGCTTGTGTGGCCTACCACTGCGCGTCTGAGCCGTTGTTGCTCCTTGACGTTTCCACTTCACAATAACAGCACTTACAGTTGACCAGGGCAGCTCTAACAGGGCAGAAATTTGACGAACTGACTTGTTGGAAAGGTGGCATCCTATGATGGTGCCACGTAAGTCACTAAGCTTTTCAGTAAGGCCATTCTACTGCCAATGTTTGTCTTTGGAGATTGCATGGCTGTTCTGTAATGTTCTGGGGCAACGGGCGTGGCTGAAATAGCTGAATCCACTAATCTGAAGGGGTCTCTCTATCTCTCCTTCGTTCCATGTAAGGTAGGGATGGTGATATGTCACTAATTCCTCCTTCTCTCCACCTGTTCTTTCTCCTTCTCCCCCCTCAGGTGGCCATGCCCTCCGTGCAGGTCCAGCCCAGAGCCTCAGCCCCCTGGTCTCACCCTCTGAGGGGGGAGAGCTGTGTGGTGTCCCCCTCTCTCCCCCCTCCTCCTCCTCTGGCCCCTGTCTGGATGGCCTGGAGCCCCCCTCTCCTTCCCCCTGTGCCCCCCCTAAGGACCCTCTCAAAGACAAGCCCAGCCTGGCAGAGTTCCTTCCCGTTCTGACCCAGGGATGGGCTGAGATCTTCATACGCAGACCCTCAGGTAAACACACACACACACACACACACACACACACACACACACACACACACACACACACACACACACACACACACACACACACCTGTTGAATAACTTCCTCTTCATCTGTTTACACACGGAAGATACAGACCATTTTAGATTATTTTCTCTCTTTTCTTCTCCATCTCTCTTCCTCCTCTGACCTGACTAATTCCAATCACATCAAATGTATTTATAAAGCCCTTTTTACATCAGCTGAGATCTCCAAGTGCTGTACAGAAACCCAGCCTAAAACCCCAAACAGCAAGCAATGCAGGTGTAGAAGCACGGTGGCTAGGAAAAACTCCCTAGAAAGGCCAAAACCTAGGAAGAAACCTAGAGAGGAACCAGGCTATGTGGGGTGGCCAGTCCTCTTCTGGCTGTGCCGGGTGGAGATTATAACAGAACATGGCTAAGATATTCAAATGTTCATAAATGACTAGCATGGTCAAATAATAGTAATCACAGTGGTTGTCGAGGGTGCAAGGTCAGCACGGCCAGGTGGACTGGGGACAGCAAGGAGTCATCGTGCCAGGTAGTCCTGACGCATGATCCTAGGGCTCAGGTCCTCCGAGAGAGAGAGAGAGAGAAAGAAAGAGAATTAGAGAACGCACACTTAGATTCACACAGGACACCGAATAGGACAGGAGAAGTACTCCAGATATAACAAACTGACCCTAGCCCCCCGACACATAAACTACTGCAGCTAAAATACTGGAGGCTGAGACAGGAGGGGTCAGGAGACACTGTGGCCCCATCCAATGATACCCCCGGACAGGGTTAAGCAGGAAGGATATAACCCCACCCACTTTGCTAAAGCACAGCCCCAACACCACTAGAGGGATATCTTCAACCACCAACTTTCCATCCTGAGACAAGGCAGAGTATAGCCCACAAAGATCTCCGCCACGGCACAACCCAAGGGGGGGCGCCAACACAGACAGGAAGATCACATCAGTGACTCAACCCACTCAAGTGACGCACCCCTTTGGTTAATTGGTTAATTCCTAAAAGTCTAAGTCATTGGAGGTGGGGGGTGCTAAGCTGTCATATGGAATGGTTTTATGTCATACTGTGGATCATTTGGCTATTTGATATAAAAAAAAACGTTAGGACCCCGTTTACGTGATAAGACCGATTTTCGCTTAAACTGACGGATTTTGATGGGGATTTTGTGATGTGACTTAGATTGACACACCGGGGCGTCATTGGACTCCAGGGGGGTAATTGACTTCTCTCCTGTCCAGGTAACACCAGCTGGTTGATGTGTCTGGAGAACCCTCCCAGTCCCTTCTCCTCTGAGCTGGGTAACATGCCTCTCCAGGAGCTGTCCTCTGTCCTCATGGCCATGGAGGGGGTCAAGGAGCCCCCCACTCAGACTGCCAGCGCCCCCGCCAGCACAGCCACCCCCGCCCCGACCCCCGTAGTCCTTAACCCCCCTGGACCCATCCAAGGGGGCAAGCCTGGACTCATCCAGCGCTCTAACACAGGTGAGGAGGGAGAGGGGTGTAGTGGTGTGTTGGATATTATAAGTGTGTGTTGATGGTAGGGGTCAGTGTGTGTTGGTGGGAGGGGACAGTGTGTGTGTTGGTGGGAGGGGACAGTGTGTGTGTTGGTGGGAGGGGACAGTGTGTGTGTTGGTGGGAGGGGACAGTGTGTGTGTTGGTGGGAGGGGACAGTGTGTGTGTTGGTGGGAGGGGACAGTGTGTGTGTTGGTGGGAGGGGACAGTGTGTGTGTTGGTGGGAGGGGACAGTGTGTGTTGGTGGGAGGGGACAGTGTGTGTTGGTGGGAGGGGACAGTGTGTGTCACCACCCAGTACAGCTCCCCAGTCACCACCCAGTACAGCTCCCCAGTCACCACCCAGTACAGCTCCCCAGTCACCACCCAGTACAGCTCCCCAGTCACCACCCAGTACAGCTCCCCAGTCACCACCCAGTACAGCTCCCCAGTCACCACCCAGTACAGCTCCCCAGTCACCACCCAGTACAGCTCCCCAGTCACCACCCAGTACAGCTCCCCAGTCACCACCCATTACAGCTCCCCAATCACCACCCAGTACAGCTCCCCATTCACCACCCAGTACAGCTCCCCAATCACCACCCAGTACATCTCCCCAATCACCACCCAGTACATCTCCCCAATCACCACCCAGTACAGCTCCCCAATCACCACCCAGCACAGCTCCCCAATCACCACCCAGTACAGCTCCCCAATCACCACCCAGTACAGCTCCCCAATCACCACCCAGTACAGCTCCCCAGTCACCACCCCAGTACAGCTCCCCAGTCACCACCCCAGTACAGCTCCCCAGTCACCACCCCAGTACAGCTCCCCAATCACCACCCCAGTACAGCTCCCCAGTCACCACCCCAGTACAGCTCCCCAGTCACCACCCCAGTACAGCTCCCCAGTACAGCTCCCCAGTCACCACTCCAGTACAGCTCCCCAGGCACCACCCAGTACAGCTCCCCAGTCACCACCCAGTACAGCTCCCCAGTGCAGCTCCCCAGTCACCACCCCAGTGCAGCTCCCCAGTCACCACCCCAGTGCAGCTCCCCAGTCACCACCCCAGTGCAGCTCCCCAGTCACCACCCCAGTGCAGCTCCCCAGTCACCACCCCAGTACAGCTCCCCAGTCACCACCCCAGTACAGCTCCCCAGTCACCACCCCAGTACAGCTCCCCAGTCACCACCCCAGTGCAGCTCCCCAGTCACCACCCCAGTGCAGCTCCCCAGTCACCACCCCAGTGCAGCTCCCCAGTCACCACCCCAGTGCAGCTCCCCAGTCACCACCCCAGTGCAGCTCCCCAGTCACCACCCCAGCGCAGCTCCCCAGTCACCACCCCAGTGCAGCTCCCCAGTGCAGCTCCCCAGTCACCACCCCAGTGCAGCTCCCCAGTCACCACCCCAGTGCAGCTCCCCAGTCACCACCCCAGTGCAGCTCCCCAGTCACCACCCCAGTACAGCTCCCCAGTCACCACCCCAGTACAGCTCCCCAGTCACCACCCCAGTACAGCTCCCCAGTCACCACCCCAGTACAGCACCCCAGTACAGCTCCCCAGTCACCACCCAGTACAGCTCCCCAGTCACCACCCAGTACAGCTCCCCAGTCACCACCCAGTACAGCTCCCCAGTCACCACCCAGTACAGCTCCCCAGTCACCACCCAGTACAGCTCCCCAATCACCACCCAGTACAGCTCCCCAATCACCACCCAGTACAGCTCCCCAATCACCACCCAGTACAGCTCCCCAATCACCACCCCAGTACAGCTCCCCAGTCACCACCCCAGTACAGCTCCCCAGTCACCACCCCAGTACAGCTCCCCAATCACCACCCCAGTACAGCTCCCCAATCACCACCCCAGTACAGCTCCCCAGTACAGCTCCCCAGTCACCACCCCAGTACAGCTCCCCAGTACAGCTCCCCAGTCACCACCCAGTACAGCTCCCCAGTCACCACCCAGTACAGCTCCCCAGTCACCACCCAGTACAGCTCCCCAGTCACCACCCAGTACAGCTCCCCAGTACAGCTCCCCAGTCACCACCCAGTACAGCTCCCCAGTCACCACCCAGTACAGCTCCCCAGTCACTGCCAGGTTTTTGAGAAGGAACTCCTGCTGTACTTCACTGAACATGAATGAACCTCCCTCCAGTCTGCTCTCCAGTCTGCTCTCCTCTCTGTTCTCCTCTCTCTCCTCTACTCTCTCTGGTCTCTCCTCTCTCTGGTCTCTCCTCTCTCTGGTCTCTCTGCTCTCCTCTCTCTCCTCTCCTCTCTCTCCTCTCCTCTCTCCCTTCTCCCTTATCCTCTCTCTCCCCTCCTCTCTCTCCTCTCTTCCTTATCCTCTCTCTCTCCTCTCCTCTCCTCTCCTCTCCTCTCTCTGCTCTCCTCTCTCTCCTCTCCTCTCTCTCCTCTCCTCTCTCTGCTCTCTCTACTTGTTCATGAGGGCCAGTCTGAGTTTAGATGCTCCACAGATTCACTAATCTCTAAATCATCAGAATCAGTCAAATGTCCTTTCATTGAGTAGCTGGGTGATTTGTAGATCGAATCATAGATGCACCTTGTTCAGGTTGATCCTCGTGAACAAACACTGTTTCTTGTTCCGGTTTGGTAAGATGAAATGGTGCTAGACTTCTCTCACAAACAGATCACACACACATCGCTAGTTCCATCATTGTCTGTCGTGTGTTTCACATATATTTTGTTACTAGTTCCCTATTTTATATATTGTGAATTTAATTTGGTATTTTATCCACTATCTTATTTTTTTGTCATATTTTAATTCCTACTGTTTTCCCTCCACTGTAAATTCATTTTATCCTCATCTTTTTTTGGATTGCTTTATTATTTTCCCATTTCCTGTCATGCTAATTTGTGATTGGCTCTGCTGTGTTGAATGGCGACCTGGCTCGTCCAGTGGGCTCTCTCTCCTCTCTGGGTCTGTCCTTCGCCCCGCCCCCAGTTCCGGTTCGGCTCCAACGGAGCATTTCCTGGGCAGGTACAAGCAGCGTGGCCACGCCCCCAACACGAGCCTCACCCCAAACCAGTGGTGGCACTTTAAATGTGAGGATGGGCTCACAGTAACGGAACAGAATGAATGAATGGTAAATCAAACCCGTCCATCCATCTATTCCATCCATTACTGTGAGCGCGTCCTCCCCTCACCAGCCTCCTATGCCCCAACATATGTGTGCCCCCCCCCACGTCCCGTGTCATCACGTGTCACTAACATGTCGGGCCACCACTGGAGAGAGATGATGACACACACAAACTCACGGGCCAATCGTTTCAATCGATTAATCAACCCGCCGCCAAGATGAACCAATCCTATGACTGGATTTGTTCATGATAATTTAATGACACTTTTGATGGTTTTCTAACATGTGACCCCCTTGTCCTGTGGTCCTGGAATGTACTTCCTGTCTCCTTTTTTCTTTTAACCTCTAACCTCCTGACTCTTCACCCCATGACATCGTCATAGAGGTTATGCATGTAACATAGTCAAGACAGACCTCATCCAGGACACAAACACTTCTTTCTGGCTTCTCTGCTGGCCATTTTGTGTTAGGGATATCATTCTGGTCACCATTTTGTGTTAGGGATATCATTCTGGTCACCATTCTGTGTTAGGGATATCATTCTGGTCACCATTTTGTGTTAGGGATATCATTCTGGTCACCATTCTGTGTTAGGGATATCATTCTGGTCACCATTTTGTGTTAGGGATATCATTCTGGTCACCATTTTGTGTTAGGGATATCATTCTGGTCACCATTTTGTGTTAGGGATATCATTCTGGTCACCATTTTGTGTTAGGGATATCATTCTGGTCACCACACCACCCAATAATGTCATGTTTTGTGAGGTGTCATGGTGCTAAGTGTTCATTGTAATATTCTGTTGCTGTCAGTCGGTGGGTATACTGTATCCTACAGTATACCCACCGACCCACCGACCGACCGACCCACCGACCGACCGACCCACCGACCGACCGACCACACGTGTTTGAAGACGCATCAAATAGATGTTACCAATGATGATGTTACCAATGATGATGTTACCAATGATGATGTTACCAATGATGATGTTACCAATGATGATGTTACCAATGATGATGTTACCAATGATGATGTTACCAATGATGATGAGCCAATGATGATGTTACCAATGATGATGTTACCAATGATGATGTTACCAATGATGATGTTACCAATGATGATGTTACCAATGATGATGTTACCAATGATGATGTTACCAATGATGATGTTACCAATGATGATGAGCCAATGACTGATATGCTGCTGCCTGCAAGTCTGCTCTTTGATCTGTCTCCCTGCGTGTGTGTGTGTGTGTGTGTGTGTGTGTGTGTGTGTGTGTGTGTGTGTGTGTGCGCCTGCCTGACTGAGTTACTGATTCTGTTTGATCACTGATCGATACGTGTAATGCTTCTGATTCTGTTTGATCTCTGTGTGTGTGTGTGTGTGTTTAGGAGGTGTGTGACCACTTAGTGGTGGTCTGGTATACTACAGGTGGTAGTTTGTAAATTAACATAAGGGTGCAAAGTAGAGGTAGTTTAGTGTGTGTTTTTGTCGGTTTTTTTTCTGTGAGTTTTTTGTTTCTTTGTCGTGTGTGTGTGTTTTATTACTTGTGTGTTTATTAAATGTGTTCATTAATGATGTTTTTCTGTGTATGCTGTTGCGTTCGTTGCCATGGGTATCTGTGTGTCCCTCGTCCCCTCTCCTCTCGGTCGCCCCCTGCTGTAGACTCTGTGGTATCTGTGTGTCCCTCGTCCCCTCTCCTCTCTGTCGCCCCCTGCTGTAGACTCTGTGGTATCTGTGTCCCTCGTCCCCTCTCCTCCGTTGCCCCCTGCTGTAGACTCTGTGTGTCCCTCGTCCCCTCTCCTCTCTGTCGCCCCCTGCTGTAGACTCTGTGGTATCTGTGTGTCCCTCGTCCCCTCTCTAACCCTCTCCTCTCTGTCGCCCCCTGCTGTAGACTCTGTGGTAGTGCTAGAGGGGACAGGGGTCAGGGGCCACGTAGACTACCCCTCTGATTGCCCAGAGGCGGAGAAGTTTGAGGCCATGCCCTCTGAACCCATCTACATCGCTGCTGACAAGTTCACCAAGGCCCTGCCCCCTAGAACACTCAGCAGGGTGAGTAGTACACTACAGACAGGGTGAGTAGTACACTACAGACAGGGGGAGTAGTACACTACAGACAGGGGGAGTAGTACTCTACAGACAGGGGGAGTACAGGGGGAGTAGTACTCTACAGACAGGGGGAGTAGTACTCTACAGACAGGGGGAGTAGTACACTACAGACAGGGGGAGTAGTACTGCTACAGACAGGGGGAGTAGTACTGCTACAGACAGGGGGAGTAGTACTGCTACAGACAGGGGGAGTACAGGGGGAGTAGTACTGCTACAGACAGGGGGAGTACAGGGGGAGTAGTACTGCTACAGACAGGGGGAGTACAGGGGGAGTAGTACTGCTACAGACAGGGGGAGTAGTACTGCTACAGACAGGGTGAGTAGTACACTACAGACAGGGGGAGTAGTACACTACAGACAGGGGGAGTAGTACTCTACAGACAGGGGGAGTAGTACTCTACAGACAGGGGGAGTAGTACTGCTACAGACAGGGGGAGTAGTACTGCTACAGACAGGGGGAGTAGTACTCTACAGACAGGGGGAGTAGTACTCTACAGACAGGGGGAGTAGTACTGCTACAGACAGGGGGAGTAGTACTGCTACAGACAGGGGGAGTAGTACTCTACAGACAGGGGGAGTAGTACTCTACAGACAGGGGGAGTAGTACTCTACAGACAGGGGGAGTAGTACTCTACAGACAGGGGGAGTACAGGGGGAGTAGTACTCTACAGACAGGGGGAGTAGTACACTACAGACAGGGGGAGTAGTACCCTACAGACAGGGGGAGTAGTACTCTACAGACAGGGGGAGTAGTACTCTACAGACAGGGGGAGTAGTACTCTACAGACAGGGGGAGTAGTACTGCTACAGACAGGGGGAGTAGTACTCTACAGACAGGGGGAGTAGTACTCTACAGACAGGGGGAGTAGTACACTACAGACAGGGGGAGTAGTACTGCTACAGACAGGGGGAGTAGTACTCTACAGACAGGGGGAGTAGTACTCTACAGACAGGGGGAGTAGTACACTACAGACAGGGGGAGTAGTACTGCTACAGACAGGGGGAGTAGTACTCTACAGACAGGGGGAGTAGTACACTACAGACAGGGGGAGTAGTACTGCTACAGACAGGGGGAGTAGTACTGCTACAGACAGGGGGAGTAGTACTGCTACAGACAGGGGGAGTAGTACTCCTACAGACAGGGGGAGTAGTACTGCTACAGACAGGGGGAGTAGTACTCTACAGACAGGGGGAGTAGTACTCTACAGACAGGGGGAGTAGTACACTACAGACAGGGGGAGTAGTACTGCTACAGACAGGGGGAGTAGTACTCTACAGACAGGGGGAGTAGTACTCTACAGACAGGGGGAGTAGTACTCTACAGACAGGGGGAGTAGTACTCCTACAGACAGGGGGAGTAGTACTGCTACAGACAGGGGGGGTAGTACTGCTACAGACAGGGGGAGTAGTACTCTACAGACAGGGGGAGTAGTACTCTACAGACAGGGGGAGTACAGGGGGAGTAGTACTCTACAGACAGGGGGAGTAGTACTGCTACAGACAGGGGGAGTAGTACTCTACAGACAGGGGGAGTACAGGGGGAGTAGTACTCTACAGACAGGGGGAGTAGTACTGCTACAGACAGGGGGAGTAGTACTCTACAGACAGGGGGAGTAGTACTCTACAGACAGGGGGAGTAGTACTGCTACAGACAGGGGGAGTAGTACTCCTACAGACAGGGGGAGTAGTACTGCTACAGACAGGGGGAGTAGTACTGCTACAGACAGGGGGAGTAGTACTCTACAGACAGGGGGAGTACAGGGGGAGTAGTACTCTACAGACAGGGGGAGTAGTACTCTACAGACAGGGAGAGTACAGGGGGAGTAGTACTCTACAGACAGGGGGAGTACAGGGGGAGTAGTACTCTACAGACAGGGGGAGTAGTACTCTACAGACAGGGGGAGTAGTACTCTACAGACAGGGGGAGTAGTACTGCTACAGACAGGGGGAGTAGTACTCTACAGACAGGGGGAGTAGTACTCTACAGACAGGGGGAGTAGTACTGCTACAGACAGGGGGAGTAGTACTCTACAGACAGCGGGAGTAGTACTGCTACAGACAGGGGGAGTAGTACTGCTACAGACAGGGGGAGTAGTACTCTACAGACAGGGGGAGTACAGGGGGAGTAGTACTCTACAGACAGGGGGAGTAGTACTCTACAGACAGGGAGAGTACAGGGGGAGTAGTACTCTACAGACAGGGGGAGTACAGGGGGAGTAGTACTCTACAGACAGGGGGAGTAGTACTGCTACAGACAGGGGGAGTAGTACTCTACAGACAGGGGGAGTACAGGGGGAGTAGTACTCTACAGACAGGGGGAGTACAGGGGGAGTAGTACTCTACAGACAGGGGGAGTACAGGGGGAGTAGTACTCTACAGACAGGGGGAGTAGTACTGCTACAGACAGGGGGAGTAGTACTCTACAGACAGGGGGAGTACAGGGGGAGTAGTACTCTACAGACAGGGGGAGTACAGGGGGAGTAGTACTCTACAGACAGGGGGAGTAGTACTGCTACAGACAGGGGGAGTAGTACTGCTACAGACAGGGGGAGTAGTACTCTACAGACAGGGGGAGTAGTACTCTACAGACAGGGGGAGTAGTACTCTACAGACAGGGGGAGTAGTACTGCTACAGACAGGGGGAGTAGTACTGCTACAGACAGGGGGAGTAGTACTGCTACAGACAGGGGGAGTAGTACTCTACAGACAGGGGGAGTAGTACTCTACAGACAGGGGGAGTAGTACTCTACAGACAGGGGGAGTAGTACTCTACAGACAGGGGGAGTAGTACTCTACAGACAGGGGGAGTAGTACTCTACAGACAGGGGGAGTAGTACTCTACAGACAGGGGGAGTAGTACTCTACAGACAGGGGGAGTAGTACTCTACAGACAGGGGGAGTAGTACTCTACAGACAGGGGGAGTAGTACTCTACAGACAGGGGGAGTAGTACTCTACAGACAGGGGGAGTACAGGGGGAGTAGTACTCTACAGACAGGGGGAGTAGTACTGCTACAGACAGGGGGAGTAGTACTCTACAGACAGGGGGAGTACAGGGGGAGTAGTACTCTACAGACAGGGGGAGTAGTACTCTACAGACAGGGGGAGTAGTACTCTACAGACAGGGGGAGTACAGGGGGAGTAGTACTCTACAGACAGGGGGAGTAGTACTGCTACAGACAGGGGGAGTAGTACTCTACAGACAGGGGGAGTACAGGGGGAGTAGTACTCTACAGACGGGGAGTACAGGGGGAGTAGTACTCTACAGACAGGGGGAGTAGTACTCTACAGCACGGGGGAGTAGTACTCTACAGACAGGGGGAGTAGTACTCTACAGCACGGGGGAGTAGTACTCTACAGACAGGGGGAGTAGTACTCTACAGACAGGGGGAGTAGTACTCTACAGACAGGGGGAGTAGTACTGCTACAGACAGGGGGAGTAGTACTCTACAGACAGGGGGAGTAGTACTCTACAGACAGGGGGAGTAGTACTCTACAGACAGGGGGAGTAGTACTCTACAGACAGGGGGAGTAGTACTCTACAGACAGGGGGAGTAGTACTGCTACAGACAGGGGGAGTACAGGGGGAGTGGTACACTACAGACAGGGGGAGTGGTACTCTACAGACAGGGGGAGTAGTACTCTACAGACAGGGGGAGTAGTACTGCTACAGACAGGGGGAGTGGTACACTACAGACAGGGGGAGTGGTACTCTACAGACAGGGGGAGTGGTACTCTACAGACAGGGGGAGTAGTACTGCTACAGACAGGGGGAGTGGTACACTACAGACAGGGGGAGTAGTACTCTACAGACAGGGGGAGTAGTACTGCTACAGACAGGGGGAGTAGTACTCTACAGACAGGGGGAGTAGGACTCTACAGACAGGGGGAGTAGTACTCTACAGACAGGGGGAGTAGTACTCTACAGACAGGGGGAGTAGTACTCTACAGACAGGGGGAGTAGTACTGCACAGACAGGGGGAGTAGTACTGCTACAGACAGGGGGAGTAGTACTCTACAGACAGGGGGAGTAGTACTCTACAGACAGGGGGAGTAGTACTCTACAGACAGGGGGAGTAGTACTCTACAGACAGGGGGAGTAGTACACTACAGACAGGGGGAGTAGTACTCTACAGACAGGGGGAGTAGTACTCTACAGACAGGGGGAGTAGTACTGCTACAGACAGGGGGAGTAGTACTCTACAGACAGGGGGAGTAGTACTCTACAGACAGGGGGAGTACAGGGGGAGTAGTACTCTACAGACAGGGGGAGTAGTACTCTACAGACAGGGGGAGTACAGGGGGAGTAGTACTCTACAGACAGGGGGAGTAGTACTGCTACAGCCAATAGATTATGGCAGGTGGTTTTTGGGAGACATTGATGTTTTTCATCCGTTCTTCCCCTCAGTCCTCCTCCAGTTCCAGCCAGGAGGATGAGAAGTCCACCCTGGAGGAGGTGAGTGAGGGGTTCATCCCCATCGACCAGCCCCCCCTGGCCCCCTCCACCCCGTGCAGCCAAGGCCCAGAGCTCCCCTTCCAGACCCAGACCCAGAACCAGCCTGAGACCCAGACCCTCAACAAGTCCAGCTCCTCCCCTGAGCTCCAGACCCTACCAGAGGCCTTCCCCAAGACCACAACAGGACCCGGGGCCGGAGGAGGAGAGGCACCCGGGGTTCGGTCCCCCTCGGAGGCGAAGAGCCAGCCACAACAGCCCCCGGTGGAGAAAGAGATGGAGAAGGTGGAGAGTGGAGGAGGGGTGAACAGACAGAATCAGAGTGGGGATACCACCCCAGTGACAGGGGGGTTGTCTGGGACATCGGGAGGAGGAGGAGATTCCTCTTCCTCGCAGGGAGTCAGGATGAGGTTGGAGTTCCCAGCGCCCCACCAGCCTGGACCCCTGTCCCCCAGCGGAGGGCACCGTCCCAGGGGTCACACCATCTCAGTGTCGGCCCCCTCCTCCAGGAGAGAGAGGATAGGAGGAGACGCGTACCACACCACCCGGCCCGGACCCACCAACACTGAGAAGACCAGTGGACTCAGTCCCAGGTTATATACACACACACACACACACACACACACACACACACACACACACACAGAGCCTTTCCTAATGCTTTTCTCTCTCCCCCTGTCCTGTAGTTTTGTGTTCCTTCAGCTCTACCACTCTCCCTTCTTTGGCAACGAGGCCAACAAGCCTCTCCTGCTGCCCAAGTCCCAGGTGAGTGTGTGTGTGTTTGTGTGTGTCTTTCTCCTCCAACTCTCTCTCGCTCTCTCCTCCAACACTCTCTCGCTCTCTCCTCCAACACTCTCTCGCTCTCTCCTCCAACACTCTCTCGCTCTCTCCTCCAACACTCTCTCGCTCTCTCCTCCAACTCTCTCTCGCTCTCTCCTCCAACTCTCTCTCTCGCTCTCTCCTCCAACTCTCTCTCTCGCTCTCTCCTCCAACTCTCTCTCTCGCTCTCTCCTCCAACTCTCTCTCGCTCTCTCCTCCAACTCTCTCTCTCGCTCTCTCCTCCAACTCTCTCTCTCTCGCTCTCTCCTCCAACTCTCTCTCTCTCGCTCTCTCCTCCAACTCTCTCTCTCTCGCTCTCTCCTCCAACTCTCTCTCTCTCGCTCTCTCCTCCAACTCTCTCTCTCTCGCTCTCTCCTCCAACTCTCTCTCTCTCGCGCTCTCTCTCCTCCAACTCTCTCTCTCTCGCGCTCTCTCTCCTCCAACTCTCTCTCTCTCGCGCTCTCTCTCCTCCAACTCTCTCTCTCTCGCGCTCTCTCTCCTCCAACTCTCTCTCTCTCGCGCTCTCTCTCCTCCAACTCTCTCTCTCTCGCGCTCTCTCTCCTCCAACTCTCTCTCTCTCGCGCTCTCTCTCCTCCAACTCTCTCTCTCTCGCGCTCTCTCTCCTCCAACTCTCTCTCTCTCTCTCCTCCAACTCTCTCTCTCTCTCTCCTCCAACTCTCTCTCTCTCTCTCCTCCAACTCTCTCTCTCTCCCCCCTAGCTGATCGACAGTGTCTCTCTCTCTCTTAGCTGATCGACAGAGCGGTGAAGGTTTTGGACCAGATGCCTCCGTATGATACCCATAAGATTGGAGTGGTGTTTGTCGGAGCTGGACAGGTGAGACCAGATTAATCTAAACATTTCCTGCAATCCATATATTGCCATGGGGTGGAGAGAGATGTTTGTGATCAAATTCCTACAATTCTACACACTTTGCCTCGGGGCTTGGAGAAGATCAATGGGGGCCAATCGGTCTGGAATTCAACCATGATTATTACAGGTTTGGGTAGCCGGCCTCTAGACTAACTACAGGTTTGGGTAGCCGGCTGCTAGACTAACTACAGGTTTGGGTAGCCGGCTGCTAGACTAACTACAGGTTTGGGTAGCTGGCCGCTAGACTAGCTACAGGTTTGGGTAGCTGGCCGCTAGACTAGCTACAGGTTTGGGTAGCTGGCCGCTAGACTAGCTACAGGTTTGGGTAGCTGGCCGCTAGACTAGCTACAGGTTTGGGTAGCTGGCCGCTAGACTAGCTACAGGTTTGGGTAGCTGGCCGCTAGACTAGCTACAGGTTTGGGTAGCTGGCTGCTAGACTAGCTACAGGTTTAGGTAGCTGGCCGCTAGACTAACTACAGGTTTGGGTAGCTGGCTGCTAGACTAGCTACAGGTTTGGGTAGCCGGCCGCTAGACTAACTACAGGTTTGGGTAGCCGGCCGCTAGACTAGCTACAGGTTTGGGTAGCTGGCCGCTAGACTAGCTACAGGTTTGGGTAGCCGGCCGCTAGACTAGCTACAGGTTTGGGTAGCTGGCCGCTAGACTAGCTACAGGTTTGGGTAGCTGGCCGCTAGACTAGCTACAGGTTTGGGTAGCTGGCCGCTAGACTAGCTACAGGTTTGGGTAGCTGGCCGCTAGACTAGCTACAGGTTTGGGTAGCTGGCCGCTAGACTAGCTACAGGTTTGGGTAGCCGGCCGCTAGACTAGCTACAGGTTTGGGTAGCTGGCCGCTAGACTAACTACAGGTTTGGGTAGCCGGCCGCTAGACTAGCTACAGGTTTGGGTAGCTGGCCGCTAGACTAGCTACAGGTTTGGGTAGCCGGCCGCTAGACTAACTACAGGTTTGGGTAGCTGGCCGCTAGACTAGCTACAGGTTTGGGTAGCCGGCCGCTAGACTAGCTACAGGTTTGGGTAGCTGGCCGCTAGACTAGCTACAGGTTTGGGTAGCCGGCCGCTAGACTAGCTACAGGTTTGGGTAGCCGGCCGCTAGACTAGCTACAGGTTTGGGTAGCCGGCCGCTAGACTAACTACAGGTTTGGGTACAACCAAAACAACCTTTAATGAACTGACTTTCTCCCTCCCCCTTTCCCCCTCTCCCTCTCTCCTTCCTCCCCTCTCTCCCTCTCTCCTTCCTCCCCCTCTCTCCCTCCCCCTCCCCCTTTCCCTCTCTCCCTCTCCCTCGTCCTCCACCTTTCCCCCTCTCCCTCCCCCTTTCCCTCTCTCCTTCCCCCCCTCTCTCCCTCTCCCTCCCCCTCTCCCTCCCCCTTTCCCTCTCTCCTCCCCCCCTCTCTCCCTTTCCCTCTCCCCTTCCTCCCCCTCTCTCCCTCTCTCCTTCCTCTCCCTCCCCCTCTCCCTCTCTCCTTCCTCTCCCTCCCCCTCTCCCTCTCTCCTTCCTCTCCCTCTCCCTCTCTCCTTCCTCCCCCTCTCTCCCTCCTCCCCCTCTCTCCCTCTCATTCCTCCCCCTCTCCCCTCTCTCCTTCCTCTCCCTCCCCCTCTCTCATTCCTCTCCCTCTCCCTCTCTCCTTCCTCTCCCTCCCTCTCTCCTTCCTCCCCCCCTCTCCCTCTCTCCTTCCTCTCCCTCCCCCTCTCCCTCTCTCCTTCCTGCTCCCTACCCCAGGTATTCAACGAGGTGTCCATCCTGTCCAATGAGTATGGTTCTAACCGCTACGCTGGCTTCCTGACCGGCCTGGGGAAGCTGATCCACCTGAAGGACTGTGATCCAGACCAGATCTTCCTGGGGGGTCTAGACCAGTATGGAGATGACGGGGAGTTTACCTACTGCTGGCACGATGACATCATGCAGGGTGACTGTATTTCTACTTACAGGTGTTACTCTGTACCCCAGGGTTCAGGTGATGCCCAACAGAGGGGTCAGTCTGTCTGTACTCCCACTAACCCCCCTCTCCTCCTCTCCTCAGCCATCTTCCACATAGCCACCCTGATGCCCAACAGAG